>NC_043015.1:337720-380220 GCF_006345805.1 Octopus sinensis
GGCGGAATATTGGTGTCTGTCTCTCCTGGATGGAACTGGAAGCAAGTTGTTTCGCTTGTTGCTAAAGCGTTGTACTGCAGCGCACCGGTGAAAGAAACAAAAAACATAATTTGAGTATGTGCGATCGACAATACGGGTTGGTATTAAAAAAAGTCCAGTACTAGTTATGTTTGGTAAAAAACTAACTTATTTACCTAAGTTTTAAAATCATATCCTTTGAAATAGATAACTTGCACAGCAATATACTGGTCCCAGCGTTCCTGTCCCCAGCCTCAAAGTAGTTTTCTGTGAGCGAGTGGAGAACTTTCTGAGATTCGCTCCGGATCTCCACGATGGTGTTAAAATGGCAACCTCTGAGTTGCATTTTCGTCTTGGCCGGGGACGGAAATCTGTGGGTGCTAAATCTGGCGAATAGGGCGGATGCGGAAGCAATGCATGTTGTTTTGGCGAGAAACTCACGGGAGAGGAATGCTTAGTGATGGAGCGCGATGTTGTCTTGAAGTATCTAATTCTTCGCGCTCCACAGATCAGGCCGCTTTCGCCGAATGTCCTCCCTCAAACGTTGCCCTAGAACTCTCGATTGACGATCTAGAAATAGGGAGCGAATTCTCGATTACCTCTACCACATTTTAAAGTGTGTGAATCTCGTTGCAGGTCTTCCAGATCGCTCGTCGCATTCTAGAGACGTTCTTCTACTTTTGAAGAACCCATGCAACTCAAAACATTGCGCACAACTCATTACTTCGTTGCCGTAACCTTGAAGAAGTATGCTAAATGTCTCTGTACCAAACATTCCAAGATTAATGCAAATTTTCACGGTAGATCTTTGTTGCAGTCCATAACAAAATCGCAGACTACAGCATACACGTGATAAGAAAGACACAGCTTGTGAATAAAGCACAGCAATGTCCCTCGGAACACTGCCTCATGAAGGTTACTGCTAGATCTCAATGCTCACGCAACCGTGGGCTGCCAGCTGTTGGCGCGCTACAGAACTAGTCCGGGAACGTTTTGAAACCACCTCGGGCGTCTGTGTTTGTGTGTGTGTGTGTGTGTGTGTGTGTGTGAGAGAGAGAGAGAGAGAATAGAAAGATAAATAGATAGATAGATAGATAAAATGATAGATAGATACATGTACTTACAAACGCATATTAGCCTTAAAATACCATTAATAGGGTTTCAGAAACACTATTAAAATACATTTGTAGGTTACTAGCACACATTTCGTGTGTATATACATTTGTGAGTTAGCATATGAAAGCGTACGTAGATATATATCCGTGTAACATATATACCTGTACGTGTTTATCTATGTATGTGTATACGTATATATGTTAAAATACAAATTTTGAAAACACAAACGTATATATACATACACACACACATATATATATAATTATGCTAGGATGAGTGTGTACGTTTTTCTGTATACACATTTATACAAGCACTCAAATATACATAAAATACATAAACGAAAACACAGAGGTTCGTATATATAATTGTGTGTGTGTGTGTGCATGCGTGAGTGTTTGTGTGTACGAATGCATTTAAGCATATATGTAAGTTAGGTCGTTGGATTTGGATGCGTGCGTTAAACGCTGGCGTCACTCAGACAAATTGAACCTTTTTTCTGTCGGAAACAGGCTAAGACGCCCTATAATTGCTGCTCCCTCCGCCACCACCATCAACAAGATCACACCTGTTATTCTCACCAATAATCATACCTTGACAGTAATTGAACCAGTTGCTGCTGCTAATGCCACTGTCATCGCTCGTGATGATACTGATAACGATGATGATGATGACACTGGCGACGATCTTGATGATGATGATGATGATGATGTTCACCACTATCATCACCATCATCATCATCATCATCATCATCATCACAGAGGTCATTGTCGCATTTTGTTTCTTTTTTTACCATTTTTTTTGTTGTTGTTGTTGGTCTAAATGCTTTTGTTTTTTCTTGTTGTTTTGCATTCATCCTTGGATTTGTTCTTTGCTGTAAAGATCCACAAACGCGCGCGCGCCGCACATACGTACACAAACACACACAATATATACATACATAAATATATGGTAATATATATATACATTTAAATGATAGATCGGTAGCCATTACGCATTTTTTTCGCTCCTTGTTTCTTTCTGTGAAGAGCGTAAGCTCGAAACGTTTAAGACTTTTTCAATTCCGAGCGTTATACTAATACACCTGTTGTTTTCTACACACCTGTCTCATCTTTCGTTTTTTTTTTTAATGAATTCTCTCTCTCTCTCTCTCTCTCTCTCTCTCTAGTACTTATTCTATCGGTCTATTTTGCCGAACCGCTAATTTACGGGATTTAAACACACACCACCATCGGTTGTCAAAGGTTTTGGAGGGGTGCAAACACAGACACATAAACATATACACAAACACACACACACACACACATACAAACACACACACACACACACACCACAACATACCACACACACCCACACACACCACACACACCACACACACACACAACACACACCCACACCCACACACATATATATATAATATTATGCTAGGATGAGTGTGTACGTTTTTCTGTATACACATTTATACAAGCACTCAAATATACATAAAATACATAAACGAAAACACAGAGGTTCGTATATATAATTATGTGTGTGTGTGTGCATGCGTGAGTGTTTGTGTGTACGAATGCATTTAAGCATATATGTAAGTTAGGTCGTTGGATTTGGATGCGTGCGTTAAACGCTGGCGTCACTCAGACAAATTGAACCTTTTTTCTGTCGGAAACAGGCTAAGACGCCCTATAATTGCTGCTCCTCGCCCTCCGCCACCACACCATCAACAAGATCACACCTGTTATTCTCACCAATAATCATACCTTGACAGTAATTGAACCAGTTGCTGCTGCTAATGCCACTGTCATCGCTCGTGATGATACTGATAACGATGATGATGATGACACTGGCGACGATCTTGATGATGATGATGATGATGATGTTCACCACTATCATCACCATCATCATCATCATCATCATCATCATCACAGAGGTCATTGTCGCATTTTGTTTCTTTTTTTCCATTTTTTGTTGTTGTTGTTGGTCTAAATGCTTTTGTTTTTTCTTGTTGTTTTGCATTCATCCTTGGATTTGTTCTTTGCTGTAAAGATCCACAAACGCGCGCGCGCGCACATACGTACACAAACACACACAAATATATACATACATAAATATATAGGTAATATATATATACATTTAAATGATAGATCGGTAGCCATTACGCATTTTTTTCGCTCCTTGTTTCTTTCTGTGAAAGAGCGTAAGCTCGAAACGTTAAAGACTTTTTCAATTCCCGAGCGTTATACTAATACACCTGTTTGTTTTCTACACCACCTGTCTTCATCTTTCGTTTTTTTTTCATGAATTCTCTCTCTCTCTCTCTCTCTCTCTCTCTCTCTCTAGTACTTATTCTATCGGTCTATTTTGCCGAACCGCTAATTTACGGGGATTTAAACACACCACCATCGGTTGTCAAAGGTTTTGGAGGGGTGCAAACACAGACACATAAACATATACACAAACACACACACACACACACACACATACAAACACACACACACACACAAAAACATACACACACACACACATACACAACACACACCCACACACACACACAACACACACACACACACCACATATATATATATATATATATATATTATATATATATATATCACACTATATACGACGACGGGCTTTTCAGTTTCCGTCTACCAAATCCATTCACAAGGCTTTGGTCGGCCCGAGGCTATAGTAAAAGACACTTGTCTAAGTTGACACGCAGTGGGACTGAATCCGGAACCATGTGGTTGGTAAGCAAGCTACTTACCACACAGCCACTCCCGCACCGTATGTATGTATGTATGTATGTATGTATGTATGTATGTATGTATGTATGTATGGGCTGCTAAAATGTTCCTGCCTTCAAATGTATCGCTGCAACAAGTGTGAATCTAAAATGTGAGTTTGAATACAAGCATAATTCACTGATCCTCTTGTATTTTCCTTTACCCAAAACCAGGAACTTTTCTGAAGCCCTTCCTATCTCTCTATCGATTAGACTGATGAACGTTCTTATACACAGCTGTTTTTAATGCGCTTTCGCACGTTGATTTGAAGTTACAATGATTTCATCCCATTTGCTAGGCATAAAGGTCACCACCCGTCTGAAAAAAAGATCCGTCCCTCAAATGGTCACCCATCTACGGCAAGGGACGAAATAATATGAGATAAAATGTTTCGCTCACGAACACCTGTCCAGGAATCGAAACCACGATTATACATTCGGGAACAGGAACGTCGTAACCACTAAGCCATGTATATAAATACTTGTATATAAACACTTAAACTAGAACGAGAAACAGTTATATTTGTACAGTAAAATATAATTTTGAAATATTTGCGTATGTATGTATATGCTTTCAAATGTTTATATGAAATATGTTGTTTATGCATCCACACACGTACACACACACAACACACACACACACACACATATATATATATGTATATATTTATATATACATAATTACGTATATATATGCAGTATCTCTCTCTCTCTATATAATATATATGTGTGTGTGTGTAATATATACATCTATATTTATACATATATAATATATATATATATATATATATATATATATATATATATAATATATATATCTATATATAATAATATATGTATATTGATACATATATATGTATATATAATAGTATATGTACATGTATGATATATATATATATGTATGTGTATATGTATATATGTATGTATATCCATATTCCCTTTATTAATAGTTCTGTACTTCACAGTCATAATAGGAAACATTCATTAAAAAAATAATAATAATAATGATAATAATGATACAGGAAGCAAACATTATGATGTATCTATTATGTTGATAGAGGCGAGAAATATACAACAATAGCAAATATATAAGCCTGAACTGAATACAGAACAATGATAACAACTCTATTGATTAGCATGTGTGTATGTATGTGTATTTATGTATATGTTTGTATGTGTCTGTACGTGTATATGAACATGTGTATATGCATTTATACATACATACATATATATAAGATTATCTATATGTATGAATGTATACATGGCATATACATATGTTCACACACATATATATATATATATATATATATATATATATATATATATGTGCCCACCAGCGTGACCGCAGCCACAATGCTGAAACATGTAGAAGAGTGTGATAATATATATATATATACTCTATATATATATATATAATATAATTATATATATATATCATATATATTCAACTCGTACACCAGTCGTCTTTTTTCTCTTTCCCTGTTGCCCCTCTGGGATCTTTCTTCCTCTCTCTTCCTTCTTGATGTTTCCGACGAAGAGCTCCGCTCGAAACGTCATACCTCCCTGCTTCCATCTCCTGAGCGCCTATTATAATAATACTGTAATTGTTCCTGTTGTTGTGTTTTTTTGTTTCCCTTTTGGATTAAATTATATATATATATATATATACAGACAGACATACATATCTACATATACATATCTATGTATATATATATATACACTCTCTTCTACATGTTTCAGCAATGTGGCTGCGGTCACGCTGGAGCACCATATATATATATATATATAATATATATATAGATAGATAGATAGATAGATAGATAGATAGATAGATAGATAGATAGATCGATAGGTAGATAGATAGATAGATAGATAGATAGATAGATAGATAGATAGATAAGCTTCTTTATTGGCCACACAGGGCTGCACACAGATGGGACAAGTTACAAGGTAGACCTTTTCTTTTGGGGGATGAAAAATACAAAAAACAAAGGAAAAAAAAGGTGTGGCGTAGGTTTTCGATCAAGAGGTATCGTAAAAGGGAAGAAAAGAACAAAAAAAATTTTTAAATAAATGAAATAAAAAATAAAAAGAATAAAAAGAATAAAAAAGAAAAGGAAAAGGAACAAAAGAAAAGAGAAATGAAAAAAGAAGAAGAAAGGGGAAAAAAAGGGGAAGAGGAAAAAAAACGATCAATAGGGATCGTGTATCACAGTGTTATAATATATGGTGTAAAGGGGAAAGCAAGTAAGGTTTATCCGTGGGAAGAAAAGCCTACGAAAAAGACCACGGTAACCTTGGTCAATATTGTTATATGTTACCACATTTGTTTGCAAGTGGGTAACCCTCTGTTTTCAGTTTCTGGGTTCATAGGATTATGCTCAAGGTGGCTTCGTCATTCATACGTGCCATCCTTGCTACATTCACCCATCTTTTTTTAAAACATTCGCTAGACAAAACTTGCCTCTCTACTCTCACTTTCCTTTTCAAGTGTACTTGAAGAAGTTGATGATAGATTGACCAGAGAGGAAAGTGTTTGTCTCAATCCTTTCAGACGCGTCCACCAGATACATTCTTTCGCCATAGCCACAAGGATGATGAAAATAGCTCTTCCTTCCCGTTTGAAGGAAGGAGGCGTGACAATATTGACGATAGACTCAGCTGATAAACCGACTCGTCTCACACGTGACAGTAGTCGTTCGACATAAGCCCACAGGTCGGAAATTGTTGGACACAGCACTTGTGGCTTCGTCGTTCATACGTGCCATCATGTGTTTGTATGTTCGTATGTTCGTGTCTGTGTATGGTTTACGTGCATTTTATATCACTATGCGTTAATAAATGTCTCTACGTATTAAGTTCTCTAACACTTTCTTTTCTCTTTCTCTTTAACTTGTTTCAGTCATTTGACTGCGGCCATGCTGGAGCACCGCCTTTAGTCGAGCAAATCGACCCCAGGACTTATTCTTTGTAAGCCTAGTACTTATACTATCGGTTCTGTTTTGCCGAACCGTTACGTTGCGGTGACATAAACACACCAGCATCGGTTGTCAAGCGATGTTAAGGGGACAAACAGAAACACACAAACATATACATACACACACATACATACATATATACATACATACATACATACATGCATACATACATACATACATACATACATACACACACATATATATATATATATATACATAAATACGACGGACTTCTTTCAGTTTCCATCTACCAAATCCACTCACAAGTCTTTGGTCGCCATGAGGCTATAGCAGAAGACACTTGCTCAAGTTTCCACGTTGTGGGACTGAATCTGGAACCATGTGATTGGTAAGCAAGCTACTTACCACACAACCAGTACTGTGCTTATGGGAATTCTTTGACAAGTTCCTTGTACGTTGCATTGTACAGTCTGCCGAATTGCAATTGGATTAAAGGTAGACTTTATGAGAAGCTTTCTATCTCATGCCCTCCTGACTTCAACAAGTTATAGTCGGAAAGTGAGCATGTTTTGAAAGTAAAGTTACACGCCATGTTTCAAATTTTTTTACTTTTTCATTTCTCTCAGACTTATTGGCATTTTCAGAGTGGCATGTTCTAATCCGACTGAAGAAATACAAAAAAGTGACACATCACCTCCATTCATCTAATCGTCATTCACGGTAATTCAGGTATCACTAGTTTCTTTTAACGTGGCTGGACACTTCTTCTTCAGGGCCGGGAATAATCTGGAAATTTCCAAGCAAAGACTTACGTCATCTGTGGCGATGTGAACGCAATACTCTCGTCCGTCAGATGTCGTCAGAATTGTTGGTTGGTCCAATATGTCTAAGATATCACCAGTTAGAATATTATTGAATCGATAATATATATTGCTGAATAGCTCAAGATGGCGGAGTCTACTATTACTCGAATGAAACACGAGAAAGCCTTACGTGCTTACACTTACGTGAATCTAGAAAAGCATTTGTTCGGCAAAATTCAGAAGAAAGTTGTGACCATGTGTCCCGAAACGACATGAGGCCCCTTGATTTTCTTAATTTGAACACTTTGGCCTTACGAGTTGCCATTGAGGTAAGAGTGGTTATTCTGTTTTCAAAGCTTGATACATTGGTGTCTTTTTGTTTTTATTTAGTGGCTGTGAGGTAAGTAGCTTGTTTACGAATCACATGATTCCGGGTTCAGTCCCACTGCGTGGCACCTTGGGCAAGTGTCTTCTACTATAGCCTCAGGCCGACCAAAACCATGTGAGTGGATTTGGTAGACGGAGACTGAAAGAAACCCGTCGTTTATATGTGTGTATGTGTGTGTGTGTTCGTGTATCTGTGTTTGTCCTCGTAACTTAGCGGTTCGGCAAAGTGACCGATAGAATAAGTACTAAGCTTACAAAGAATAAGTCCTGGAGTCGATTTGCTCGACTAAAAGGCAGTGCTCCAGCATGGCAACATTCAAATGAATGAAACAAGTAAAAGAGTATATAATTTAATTAAAAAATTTTTTTTATCTCATCTAGTTTCAGCACACGAGCTGTGGCCATGCTGGGGCACCGCCATTCGGTGTTGCTACATGATTTTACTTCATGAATGCTTTTTAGCAATTGACATTTGGTGCATCAGAGAGTTTAATGCAGCTGCCCTCATCTGCACCTCCTGCCGTGAAGTTATATATACATACATACATACTACATTCATACATGTATTCGTACATAAACAAATACATTCACAGGTACGTACGAATTTATGCACATATCTATGTATATATTTATACGAACGTACGCATATTCTGTTTATATTTATATTATTTCAAGCCATAAATTTGTCAGTATTGAAATTCTGTCCCGATAGACCTTAGAATCTTGAGAGCTGATTGTCTGCCGATTTCTCTGCTGCTGATACGACCGCTGCTGCTTCTGTTGCTGCTGTTCCTTTATATTTTTTTATTCTTGCCGATGATATTGTTGATAGTTGCTATTGCTCCTGTTGTTGGTCATTGTGTTGCTTCTGTTGTTGCTATTGTTGCTGTCAAATTGTTTTGTGAATGTCTCCTACGCTGTTACGCTTGCTGTTACTATTAGAGATGGTGTATGTCCCAGCCGTACAGATACAGTACGTGTCTCTGCGTATGTTTGTGTGTGCGCGTACATCACACAAACATATGTATACAAATATTTATAGAATGTATATGCGTGTGTTTATATGCATACGAACACACACACCCATTTATATATGCATGTATGTATGCATATATTAATCCATCTATCTATCTATCTATCTATCTATCTATCTATCTATCTATCTATCTATCTATCTATCTATCTATCTATCTATCTATCTATCTATCTATACATGCATATATATATATATATATATATATATGTGTGTGTGTGTGTGTGTGTATGTGTGTGTGTGTGTGTGTGTGTGTTAATTGTCCTGCACTCTATTTTTTTGTTGTTTAAAAAAATGTCCAGTTCCTTGGGTTTGTGTCTATGTTTTCGTTTCTCATTGTGTTCGACGTTTTTTTTGGTGTCCTGTACTCATATATGCGTGTATGTATACATGTAGAGGTAGGTACGTACATATATGTATATATATATGCATATGTTTTATTAATTATATAATAGATATATATGGAGAGAGAGAGAGAGAGAGAGAGAGAGAGATAGTTGATGGATTGGTAAAAAGCAAGTTCGTAGTGAGACAAAGATATGAGAGAGTGAAAGAAAGACACCAAGTTCGGGAAGAAAAGATGAAGAGAGAGTGAGAAAGATTTAAAGATTGGCAGAAAGAGGGAGAAGGACAAAAATTGAGATTTATGTGATGGGAGACAAAAAGTCTGAAAAAGGGAAAGAAGGAGAAAGTGTTAGGGAGAAAGAATATAAGGCATATAAAAAGATACAACGAAAGGATGAGAGTAAGGCGGGAGACAATATGGGAGAGAAAGAGAGATAAACAGAAGATAGAGAGTGTGAGAATGAAAGAGCGTAAGAAAGAGGAAAGAGAGGGAGTGAGAGTGAGAGAGTAGAAGTTATTGTGTGAGAGGTTGTTTTGGAGATGGCGAATTAACAAAAGGTTGATAATGAGCGAGCAAGGAATGAGCAAAAGAGAGGGAATGTTAAACTGAAGTGTGTTTGGATAGGATTTGTAGAAAAGAAAAATAAAAGTTATGGTTTTGTGTTTGAGGGCATGTAAGAATGCCCTGCAGAAATAATTCCTGGAGTAGCAAGGTATAGCATACATACATACATACATACATACATACATACATACATACATACATACATACATACATGCATACATGCATACATGCATACATACATACATATATACATACATGCATACATACATACATACATGCATACATACATACATACATACATACATACATACATGCATACATACATACATACATGCATACACACATACATACATATACATATACATACATACATACATACATACATACATGCATACATACATACATACATATATGCATACATGCATCATATACATACATACATACATACATCATACATACATACATACATACATACATACATACATACATACATGCATACTACTACATACATACATACATACATACATACCTACATGCATACACACATACATACATACATACATACATATATACACACATACATACACACATACATACATACATACATACATACATATATACGTACAAAAGTCATGCATGCATACAAACATACCAAACATATTCACAAACATACACAAATACACACATGTATACATACATACATACATATATATATATTGAGAGAGAGAGAGGGAGAAAGAGGGAGAATGAGAAAGAGACAGAAAGACAATGAGAGAGTGGGAGAATTGGAGGGAGGGGGCGAGAAACAGAGAGACGGTTAAAGATGGTGAATGTGAAATAGAGAAGTCACATAATGAGAAGAGAGTAAAAACAATAATCAAGCCATCTATGCATATATGTGTGTGTTTCTGTGTGTGTGTGTGTGTGTGTGTGTGTGTGTATGCATGTGTGCGTGCATGTATGTATGCACGTGTATGCAGATTGAAACAGCTGAATATCACAGAGTAGCGAAAGAGACCGTCAGAAATAAATAAAGAAGACAAGAAAGGAAGGAAGAAAGAAAACAAAAAAGGTTAGAAACGAAAAGAGATTTCTTTTCTACTCTAGGCACAAAGCCCGAAACTTTGGGGGAGAGGGCCAGCCGATTAGGTCATAAATACTTGCCATTCATTTTTAATCAACCAAATATGAAGCATTTTGTTGCACAATGCGTCTCCCCTTTCCTTTAACTTGAAAAAAGCCCTCTTTCCCAGAATTGAGGTGGTTTATGGGCAAAGAATTTATCAAGGTATCTTTTACGTCATCCAAGAAATTGAAATTTTTACCATTAAGACTATTCTGCAGAGAAATGAATAAGTGGAAATCAGAAGGAGCAATATCTGGTGAATATGGAAGGTGGGGTAACACATCCCAGCTGAGCTGCAGCAATTTTTGTCTGGTTCTCAAATCATCATGTGCCGAAAATGAACTTTCTTATCTTTCATTTTAAAGGGTTACAGAATTAACACAGGTTATAGGAACATAAACCTTCTTCCACGAAAAGATAGCTTAAACTGTGCTCTAAATGGAGGTGTAGTGAAATCCTATTTTTTGGACTCAGCCATGTTCTAAAATACGTCGAAATGGAATCTACTATAAATCGGCATGAACTTTCCGGACAACCCAATAAAATCATGATTTACTGTGTTTTGTCAAAGAGAAAATTCCACGCTGTAGACAAATGGTGTACATACACCTAGATCAGTTCGTAGCGCCCCCTTTCTAGACTGTGAGATGTAGCATTTCGCATGTAGTGGTTGGACGCGAAATGTACGAAACTAAATATTCCGTCATATGTATGCTTGAATTTCTGAGAGCCAATATATCTTTGATGATATTGAAAATTGTCGCAATGTAAATGAATAAACTTTCACTATGACCACACTCATAAGGAGGTCGTTGTGGAGGAGTCACAGATTTGATTTTACTTCTTAGGACATCCGTAGTGAGATGGACAACCAAATAGGACTGCAATTGATATGTGAATAGCACATGGCGTAGGTTCTATGGCTAACTATTAGCAGCCTTATCTGATAGCAATCCGCTGTCAGAGTGGACCACAAAACCTCAGCAGCGAATACCAGTCGACAGTTAATAATGAAAGTGTGTTTTTTTTTGTGTGTATGTGTGTGTGTGTGAATATATACATTATTATGAACCTCATAGAGAGCAATATGTCTCTTTATTACCCACAAGGGGCTAAACATAGAGGGGACAAACAAGGACAGATAAACGGATTAAGTCGATTACATCGACCCCAGTGCGTAAATGGTACTTAATTTATCGGCCCCGAAAGGATGAAAGGCAAAGTCGACCTCGGCGGGATTTGAACTCAGAACGTAACGGCAGACGAAATACAGCTACTCATTTCGCCCGGCATGCTAACGATTCTGTCAGCTATAGAGAGCAATAAGCTTTGAAACACCTCTTCTGAGACGTAACTAAGTTCTCTGATATAGAAGCGATATCGATGCTGTCATATCATTGTAGTTTTGGCTATGTTCAACGAATGCAGGAAAATGTTTTTTGAAGATCATCATCGATACCACAGTAGTCTTGGGAAACGGACTATCATATTAGACTTCACGAGAGACAGCGGCATATGTAGTCAACTATAATATGAGCAGTACGAATATGGTACCACGCAGCTACACGTGACTGAAATTCGAGAGAGATAGCTAATCGATCCACTTGTGATTGTATGATTTCGATATTGCATATGGGTACACGATTATGTGCAATCGACGAAGTAACGTATCTGCGCAAACATACACACACACATACGCACACACATACACACACACACAAACACACATACAGACACACAAACACGCACATACACACATACACATGTATATATCTAGACTAACAGATAGACAAACATATATATACACATTTATATATGTATATGTGTGTGTGTGTATGTGTCTGTGTGTGTGTATTATATGTTATTTATACATATATATTTATTAAATATTATATAAATATATATAGACGTTCCCGTAACCTAGCGTTTCGCCAAAAGAGACCGATAGAATAAGTACTAGGCTTACAAAGAGTAAGTCCTGAGGTCGATTTGCTCGACTATAGGCGGTGCCCCAGCATGGCCACAGTCAAATGACTGAAACATCAAAGAGTAAAAGAAATATATACATATATTATATATACATATATATATATACCTACAAATATATATAGTATACACACACACACACACCATATATATATATATACATGTATATACTATATATATATATATATATTATATTAATATATATAAAGAAAAGAGAAGGATTGAAATAGATAAATCATAGATAGACAGTAGATATATAGATACCATTGTAAATGCAGAAGAACATCTAAGAAGCATTTGTGTAATTACATAGAACATACACTCATTCACGGATAATCATCATCATATACACACTTCTAAGCCCGTGTGCGTGTATATATGTATTATATATATATGGTTTATGCATGTGCGTCTGAATTATAATATATATATTATATACATATATATATATATATATATATATCTATATATATATATATATATATTATATATATATATATATTATATATATATATATATATATATATATCTATATGTATGTATGTAATCACACATTCCCGGACTATTTAAGCAAATACGTAAATTTAGCTACGCCATTCATTTCGTTT
Source organism: Octopus sinensis (assembly GCF_006345805.1). NCBI lineage: Eukaryota > Metazoa > Mollusca > Cephalopoda > Octopoda > Octopodidae > Octopus > Octopus sinensis. The sequence goes on from NC_043015.1 coordinate 351,423, forward strand.
TAATTTTATACACGGCTTTCCATCAACAGCTTGCTCACTAGAGAGAAGTAAAATACAAATAAGAAAATACGCAAATAGAAACTGTCTGTAAGCTTTATTGATCAATAGCAGGAACTAATTTTATTGAGAAGCAAAACCGAAGATAATTAGAGACATATATTTCTTTTGTAAAAATCTTCAAATTCTCTTACATTATATATGATTTAATTCTCATATTCGCTGGAAGAAATGAAATATATTATATTAAAGGATTTTTATATCCATGCAATGATATATGTACATACACACATGCATGCATACATATACGTATATATATATATATATATATATGTATATATATGTATGTATTTATATATGTGTGTGTGTGCGTGTGTGTGTGTGTGTAGAGGCGCAATGGTCCAGTGGTTAGGGCAGCGGACTCGAGGTAGGAGGATCGCTGTTTCTATTCCCAGACCGGGCGTTGTGTGTGTTTATTGAGCGAAAACACCTAAAGCTCCACGAGCTCCGACAGGGGGTGGTGACGACCCTTATTGTACTCTCTTCCTGTTTCTTGAGTAACGCAGCGATGGATTGGCGTCCCGTCCAACTGGGGGGAACACATACGCCACAGAAACCGGGAAACCGGGCCCATGAGCCTTTCAAGGTTTGAAAAGGGCGCATAAATAAAGATAATATACTTGTATGTATGTATGTATGTATGTATGTATGTATGTATGTATGTATGTATGTATGTATGTATGTATGTATGTATGTATGTATGTATGTATGTATGTATGTATGTATGTATAAGTGCGAGTGTGTGTATGTGGGGGTGCGTGTGTGTTGGCAAGGCCGTGCGGTGAGAAGTTTGATTTCTAACAACGTGATTCCTGGTTCGGTTCCCTTGCTTGCCACATTGAACAACTTTCTCCCACTATAGCCCCGGCCTGTCCATACAAACCTTGTGAGTTGCCCGTTTTATATATATATATTAAAAATTTATTGTTAATTTTATAAATGGAAAATTATGCATGTACATGTTATACAGCCAAGCTACCAATTTATTTTCAATATTTATATATGCGTCTGTGTTATTTTGTTTAAGGCCGCCACGAATTAGCGTTTCAGCAAAAGTAACCGATAATATATGTACCAGATTAAAAAGCAAAATCTATTGGTGTTGGGTTGTTCAACTAAACCCCTGAAGGTGGTGTTCGAGCATAGCAGCACTCAAATGACTGAAACAAATAAACGGTGAAAATGTGTCCCTATATATGTATGTATGTGTTTATGCGTGTGTGTGTATGTGTGTGTGTATGTGTGTGTGTATGTGTGTGTGTGTGTGTGTGTGTGCATTTGTTTCTGTGTTTGCCCACCCCTCCACCATCGCTTGGCAACTGATCGTCGTGTGTTTACGAACCTGTTACTTAGAAATTTGAAAACAGAGACCGACAGAATAAGTGCCAGGCTTACAAAGAATAAGTCCTGGTGTCGATTTCTTCGAGTAAAAAGCGCTACTCCAGCATGGTCGCTGTCTAAATGGCTAAAACATGTTAAAGAATAAAGCGGCGAGCTGGCAGAAATGTTAGCACGCCGGGCCAAATGCTAAGCGGTATTTCGTCTGCCTCTACGTTCTGAGTTCAAATTTCGCCGAGGTTGACTTTGCCTTTCATTCTTTCGGGGTCGATAAATTAAGTACTAGTTACGCACTGGGGTCTATGTAGTCGACTTAATCTCTTTGTCCTTGTTTGTCCCCTCTATTTTTAGCCCCTTGTGGGTAGTAAAGAAATATGAGACATGCGAACGAATAAAAGAGTAAAAGAACTTTCACATGGTTATATTAAGCTGCACTGCCGGATTGCATTTTGTCACACTTCACACGTTGAGCGCTGTCGTGCATGAGTGCACGATTTCATTAAAATAAGTTAGCGCATGACACTCTTACATTTTGCAACGTAAGCAGCCTCGGTAATGATTTCCACATATAAACCATTTATACATCACCAATAAACACGTATGCCGGTCATATATATACTCTTTTACTTGCTTTAGTCATTTGACAATGGCCATGCTGGAGCACCGCCTTTAGTCGAGCAAATCGACCCCAGGAATTATTCTTTGGAAGCCTAGTACTTATTCTATCGGTATCTTTCGCCGAATCGCTAAGTTACGAGGACGTAAACTCACCAGCATCGGTTGTCAAGCGATGCAGGGGGGACAAATACAGACACACAAACATACACACACACACACACATACACACTATATATATATATATATATATACGACGGGCTTCTTTCAGTTTCCATCTACCAAATCCACTCACAAGGTTCGGTCGGCCCGAGGCTATAATAGAAGACACTTGCCCAATGTGCCACGCAGTGGGACTGAACCCGAACCATGCGGTTCGAAGCAAGCTACTTGCCACACAGCCACTCCTAAGCAACTTTATTTACCGTTGGATATTTAATGAGCAAAGAGGACAAATCTATTAGTGAAGACAATTTGGTTTATGAAAAGATGAAATTGGCGAGTCAAGTTTCGGTGCTTTGATCTTGGAAGTGTCTACGCGTCAACAGGTCATCGTTGCAGGGCATGACACTAAGTCCATCTGATACCCATTGAGCATAAACGGAAGGAGAACTGTTTGAAGACTTGGAGTCTCGGAACATGCATGTTGATGACGACTGGGAATATTAACACTTTATCGAAGTGGCTAGCGAAAATTTCTGTGAAAAAGTTACAAATGCAGATGAAAAGAGAGCCCTGGTTATTCAGTGTGGATATTTCAGGAAAGGAATAATTAGTGCGTGTGTGAATGGATGTTACTATGGAGTTTTTGATAGACGAAAGATGTCAGAGGAGAGAGGTGGGTTCGTGTATGGCTGTGTAGACAAGGTTCTGATTGGGGCAGGAAGAAATCCTTAGATAAGTGTGACAATAAACACAACGACAAAATAACAAATATACATGTATATCTGCGCATGCGCGCGCACTCACATACACAGACACACACACATTCACACATGTATATATATATACATGCAACATACAGACATATATCTATATATATTCCATGCATATTTACAAGTACATACACATCTGTGTATACAAATACCTATACATATGTATACATACACGCATACCTACATTCATGCGTACATATATACATGCACGTATACATATATACATGCATACATGCATGCATGCGTACATCATACATACATACATACATACATACATACATACATACATACATACATACATTATGGCTGACCCCCTCGTTATCGAGTATGGCCATTGCACGAAGCTTAACTGTTACTGGTGCTGTGATCGAATGTGACATTTTAGCCCAGCCAAAGATCTACAATGTCTTGTACAGAATTGGCAAGTGTCTAAGCATTGATTGATTGATTGATTAAATTGATTAACATACATACATACATGCATACATACATATATACATACATGCATATATACATACATGCATACATACACACATGCATACATACAAAGATGTTCACATACATACATATATACATACATGCTTACATACATGCATGCATACACATATATGTACGCATACATACATGCATGCATGCATAAGTACGGGCATACATAGAAAATTTTACTGTATGTGATTCCAGTAATTTGTATACTACTTTGATGGGCCAGAGTTGTTTTACCTTTTAAAAGATCAGCTTAAATCTGCTACTTTATTCATTCTCGTTTGTACTATATTGATCTGTATTTCATAAGTATCTAGACGCAAAGGCATTTCAAGTGAAAGAAATCCGGTGTTTATAGATAAACGGAAAACAAATTATGAAGTTTTTGTACCATTACTTGGAGTGTAACCGTCTTGTGCTACGTGAAAATTAAATGATTCCTTGTATGGGCTAAAGTGTTGGTGCATAAACCAAAGCGTGATTAGATTGTATATGAGAAAATACAGCGTGAAGGTGAGCAATAAATAAAGGAAAACTAATAATTTAAAAATTTTATTGTTTTATTTATTATTCGTTACACAAGTTGCTTCTTCTCTGATATAAAGGCATTGCGGAAGATCAGTCTTGGAGGTTTATCTGAAAATATACAAAAAATATATATATATAATTCAAAATTCAGGTAACTTTTAACAATGTAATAAGTGAGTTTTAACACGCACATACACGTATACAAATATACACGCATATATAGAAACATAATATATACTCTTTACTCTTTTACTTGTTTCAGTCATTTGAATGTGGCCATGCTGGAGCACCGCCTTTAGTCGAGCAAATCGACTCCAGGACTTATTCTTTGTAAGCCTGGTAATTATTCTATCGGATCTCTTTTGTCGAACCGGTGAGTTATGGGGACGTAAACACACTAGCATCGATGTCAAGCGATGTTGGTGGGGAGGACAAACACAGACACACATACACATATATATACATATATACGACGGGCTTCTTTCAGTTTCCGTCTACCAAATCCACTTACAAGGCTTTAGTTGGCCTGAGGCTATAGTAGAAGACACTTTCCCAAGGTGCCACGCAGTGGGGCTGAACCCGGAACCATGTGGTTCGTAAGCAAGCTACTTACCACACAGCAACTCCTACGCTATAAATATATGCATACATACATGCATGTATATATACATATATACATGCATGCATACACGATTTTTGGGTAAACGGTAAACACTACCTTCGGTCATGAATTTCCATGGGAATGCACTCAAGAAAGTTACCCTACGAGGCACAAATCCGGTCAAGGTTGTTTATGGAAGACCAGCAGTTGCTCATGCATTGAAACCTATGATACTCACGCCAACGGCGTTATCCAAGGGAAAGCCATAGAGCTGGGCACTAGTAACTGTTTTTTTATTGCCCACAAGGGGCTAAACATAGAGGGGACAAACAAGGACAGACAAACGGATTAAGTCGATTACATCGACCCCAGTGCGTAACTGGTACTTAATTTACCGACCCCGAAAGGATGAAAGGCAAAGTCTACCTCGGCGGAATTTGAACTCAGAACGTAGCGGCAGACGAAATACTGCTAAGCATTTCGCCCGGCGCGCTAACGTTTCTGCCAGCTCGACATCTTGGGCACTAGTAACTCGCAACTAACTTCTTCAGCTGAGTGAACTGGAGCAACGTGAAATAAAGTACCTTGCTGAAGATCACAACACACAGCTAGGTCCGGGAATCGAACCAACTGTCTCGTGAAAATTCGCCAAGAATACACGTGTTGTTACATTTTTGAAGTGACCGCAAGTGGAAGAAGAAAGAGAAAGTGGTATCTGAGACAGGAGAGTATAAAGATGGTCAGTATATGTGCGTGTGTGTGTGTGTGTGTGTGTGTGGTAGAGTGTGCGTGTGTGTAGCGTGTGTGTCTGTGTTGAGCCTGTGTCTGTCGTAGTAACTGTGTGTGTGTTTGTGTTTGTGAGTCGTCTGTGTATATGTGTGTGTATGTGTGTGTGGTATCGTGTGTGTGTGTGTATATATGTGTGTGTGTTAGGGTGTGTGCGTCGTAGCCTGTATCTGTCGTAGTAACCTTATGTGTATGTTTGTGTTTGTGTGAGTCTTCTGTGTGTGTGTGTGTGTGTGTGTGTGTGGTAGTATCTGTGTGCGTGTGTGTTAGCGTTAGTGTATATGTCGCTGTGAGAGGTCAATAGCAAGTCAGCAGCTATAGAGAGAAGGTGTGTTAAAGGGTGTGACTCTATGTACGTGCGTGTGTGTGTGCGTGTATGTGTGTGTGCGTGCGTGTATGTGTGTGTGCGTGTGTGTGTGTGTGTGATTGCATGTGTGCGAAGACAGAATGGTCAATAGTGAGTCAGCAGCAGTTTGGAAAGATGTGGAGTGGGTTTCTCTCTCTCTCTCTCTCTCTTTCTCTCTCTCTCTCTCCTCTCTCTCTCTCTCTCTCTATATATATATATATATATATATATATATATATATGTATATATATTTATATCCAGTTCAAATTAATACAAAAACAAAGATGAAGACAGGTGTAGGGACAACAAGTAAGTGTATTAATTTGACATACGTACTCACACACACATATGTGTGTGTGTGTACATGTGTCCGTCTGGGTATGTGTGCACATTTAAGCATGTGAGTATGTGTGTGACCGGGCATGTGTGTGTGCGCGTGAATGTATGGTGCGTGTGTGCGAGTGGATGTGTGTATGTGTGTGTGTGTGTGTGCGGTGTGTGCGCGGTGTGAGGGGCGGAATGACAACGTTCTGTACGTTGGTAAAGTTATTACTGTATATGTGTTTGTGTGTGTGCGTATGGATATGTATGTATGTGTGAGTGTGTGTATATGTATATGTGCGTATGGGTGTGTATGGTGGTGGGTATATGGTTTGTGGGGAAGGGCACTGGGGGTGTTGTGTTGAGTTCGAAAGGAGTTCGAGTACTTAGAGCGAAAATGTAGCGATGTTTCAAACGGAGTCTAGAGTTGGTGTATCCATTGTGTAGGGCAAGGCAGCCGATGGTGAGGTCTGATGTGGAGTGGCCGGCCAATCGAAAATGACGGGCGTAGGTGTTCGGTGAACAGGTCGGCAAGCCGAAAGCCCGTCTGACCAACATAAAGCTTTTAGTAAAGATTGCACATGAGACAGTAAATAAGTTCTGAAGACGTGCAGGAGGAGTTCCTAATGTAGAGGGTGTGCTGGTTGGATCAAGTGAGGGAGGTGTTGTTAGTGATGAAAGGACAGGTGTGGAAACAGGGTATGGAGCAAGAGAAGGGTCTGGGTTAAGTGGGAATGGAGGAGGCCTGGGAGTTACGGACCAGCAGATCGCATAGATTACGGGCGCGTTTGAATGAGGCCAAGGATGTGTTGGAGAAAATTAGGAGTGTGGTGGGATCTAGCTGGCGACAACGGAAGACTCATAGGATCTTCCGACGGAGATCCTTTGTTTCTCTCGCTGTTTGCGCATTGAACACATTTGCTTTCGTATTTCATGCTGTTTACTGTTTAGTTACGTCCTGTAACCATATATGCATGTGTATATATATGTATATATGTATATATGTATGTATTTTTGATGTATGTTATATATCTATATATATATATATATATATATATATATATATATATATTATATATTATATATATATATATAATATACTACGTATATGGGAAATTCAGTCTGTGGGTGTGTTGTGGACATCTTGCAGAACTCTGCTCAACCGAGACCCAGGCCACTGGATTGTTGGCACAAAATATACAAAATATTGATATTAAACCGGGCAATCGATTATGTAGACCATCCAAGTAATAAAGCCTTTCTTGGATTTGAAATAAGAACTCATTGAAGCAAGGAATCTTGTCTGATGCTCATATATTCCAGCGTGTTCAACAATAATTTGAAACTCCGAGTTGGCTTCGGTCATTGTTGAACATAGAACCACTGAGCCGGAACATATTCTGTGAAGCATTATCTTCCACGTTCTAATGAAATTTGCAATTCACCGCACCTATTCGTTACTTTTTGTGCAGGGCAACAATCCATTCAAGCCGTTCTGACTGAGACCATCCAGTCTTGTTATGCATATCTAGGACCACATTCTGTCCTCCATCTTTTTCAGACGGTCCTACGTACTTTTACTAGAGTGCGGAGTAGATTTGGCTGCTATTACTAGCATAGGAAACGACCGCACAGAGGCGCCCCGTTAACTTGTTGAAGAGCATTTTAATGTTTCTATAATTCATTTTAGTTGCAGTTTCGCAACAGCCAATAAAAATCAATAGCAAGTTTTATTTCATTTTACATGTGTAATTTATATTTATTTTATTTATTTCTTTTTCAATCTCAGAGGTGAAGCCTGGAATTTTAATCACTAGCAGATGATGAATCTCGCGTTGATTGATCTGTCTTGGCAAGGGTCATCTCTGAAAAGTGGCAAACATCAAGTCATAACCCTTCGCTGACTAATAACCAGATGAAATTATTATATCGCCATGTGACGTATGAAAGTGAATGGCATAAAAATAGAGAAAATAAATTAATAAATACCAGCCTTGCTAAGTCGGTTTAATTTTTGAAAATATTAATATTTATATATTGCTGTATATCTATACAATATTTAAATAAACGGTCAGGGATCTTCGAGGGTATAACAAGTACTTCAGATGCGATTTTTGAATTCAGAAATTCTAAACGTGTATGTCAATCACTTTCAAGGTTTCTCAAAGTTCATTGTCCTTTTAGTACTGGTTCTCTCTTCTTCTCTCTTCTCTATTTCTCTCTCACTTTCTCTTTCTCTCTCTCTCTATCACTTTTATATATATATATAATATATATATATATATAATATATAATATATATATATATATTATATATATATATATATATTTACATACACATATTTCCTTACTGTTATGACAACAATCAATTATATCTATATACACATACACACACGCATATATACACATACACACCACATATATACATCTACTCATACAAATGTATATGTATATATGTATACATGTGTGTGTGTGTATGTGTGTGTGTAGAGAGAGAGAGAGAGAGGCGCGTGGCTTAGTGGTTAGGGTGTCAGCATCATGATCGTAAGATTGTGGTTTCGATTCCCTGACCGGGCGACGCGTTGTGTTCTTGAGCAAAACACTCCGTTTCACGTCGCTCCAGTCCACTCAGCTGGCAAAAATGAGAAACGCTGCGATGGATTGGAATCCCATCTAGCTGCGGAACACATACGTCACGGAAACCGAGAAACCTGGCCCATGAGCCAGGCTAGGCTTTCAAAAGGGCGCATTTATTTATTTTTATATACATATTTTATATATAAAAATACAAAATCGGGAAAAAATATTCAGATAGATGATACAAAGAAAACAAGGACGGGTCATTCGGAGTTTTCTTTCCTCATTCGAGTTCCAGATTATTTTTGCAGCTTCGGCTGTTTATACTCGAGATTGTTCAAATCTGGCCAACCCCAAGGAAAAACTAAGCAAAAGCATTAGATTTCTGGAAGCAAGCAGTGAATGTATACGAAAACATGGACGGAAAAAAAACTATATATATATATACACTATATATATATATTATATATATATATATATATATATATATATATATATATATAGATAGATAGATAGATAGATAGATAGATAGATAGATATATGATAGATAGATAGATAGATAGAGAGCGAGAAAGAGAGGGAGAGAAAGAGAGAGAGAGAGAGAGACAAACAGACAGACAGATAGAGAGTTTCAAGTTTTTGACATAAATGCACAAATTCTAGTTGGAGCAGAGTGTTAAATCGATTACATCATCCCAAGTACATAACTGGTAGTTATTTTATCGACCCGGAAATGATGAGTGGCAAAGTCAACCTCGGTGGCATTTGAACGTAAAGATGGACGAAATGCCAGGTTTTTAGAAAGGAATAATGGATCGATTCATTCGACTGACATTCTTCAAGCCGGTGTCCCATCAGACATAGACAGACCCTCCACCCCTCTATCATTTACCCGATGGGGCTTCCATGACGACCGGCGTAGGAGTGGCTGTGAGGTAAGTAGCTTGCCTACCAACCACATGGTTCCGAGTTCAGTCCCACTGCGTGGCGACTTGTGCAAGTGTCTTCTACTATAGCCTCGGGCCGACCAAAGCCTAGGAGTGGATTTGGTAGACTGAAACTGAAAGAAGCCCGTCGTATATATGTATATATATGTTTGTGTGTGTTTGAGGATGATTGTGTGTCTGTGTTTATCACCCCAACATCGCTTGACAACCGATGCTTGTGTGTTTGCATCCCCGTAACTTAGTGGTTCGGCAAAAAAAACCGATAGAAAAATTACTAGGCTTACAAAGAGTAAGTCCTGAGGTCGATTTGCTCAACTAAAGGCGGTGCTCCAGCATGGCCACAGTCAAATGACAGAAACAAGTAAAAGAGTAAAGAGAGATAGAGATAGAGTAGATTACACCAGAGCTCATACCTAAAGAATGAAAGCATCACTCGATCCAGAATTCGAACTTAGTTTTCCGATAGGAGGCAAATAACCTTACTAATACGCCAAGCGCTTTCATGCATAGATGTGTGTGGGTCCGTATACGTATTTATGTGTGTATGCTGCATATCTAAAGAGGAGCTGGCATATGACAGTGTAAACATAAAGAAATTCGTATCTTTATGATTTGGGTATCATATTACCAAATTAATATTTGCGTCCGCATTCATTTAAACCGTGCGATTAAAATATAATTGCTATAGATTTGTATGTTAAGAAAACATATCAAATATACTTTATACACACACATGTCGAATGATGTCTACATATTTTTATTGCTAACTTTCATGACAAAAGAAGATAAAATAAAATGTTATAAAGGAGGAGTAAGACACACGAATAGACTCATATGTAATGGTAGCAGATGCGTAAGAAAGCATAAATAAACATATATAAACAGACAAAGACTGGAAAACAGAGGTGACATATTTTGACCGAGGTCAAGCGATCAACGAAGAATTATAATAGTGCTATCTGTATGAAATTTCAGGAAGATAAAAAAGGTATAATACATATTATAAAATGTATTATATTTTATAATATTTTGTATACATATCATAAAATGTATGTTGATAACATTCTTAAAGTCACTCCTGGAATTTTCTTAGTAACTGGGTAGTAAGAGTGCAACGAATATTCTCATATTTCTGTGCGGTTATTTCAATAAAACAAAAATATACTTTCACAATATACATATGTACATACATACATACATACATACAAAAAACTTCCTGTTAATGTTGTTGAAATTCTAATGTAGAAGCCTTAGATCTAAGTCAGAAATCGAACCTTGTACTATTGGCATGAAAATCTTGAAATACAACTAAATAATGACAGTTGTTCTACGAAGTTTGAAAGAGAGAAAATGAAGCACAAGATGATCAAGAGAAGGCTTTTAAAGAATGAACCTGTGGAAAATGAGGGAGTGTTGCATTTTTTATGTGTGTGATTTGTGGGAGGGAATGCTTGAGCCTTACACGACTGGCCATCCATCAGAGAACTCACAGGAATCAACAGAACATGCGCAACATGAGAAAAGGTGTGTCTTTCAGTTGGAGGATTGAGAAGGCATGTCATATGAGTTCATACTGTGGAACCTGTTCATTCTGCCAGAGTGCACAGCTCTACATTGTACAATAGAATGTGCAAAAATTTTGCCGAACCGCTAAGTTACGGGGACGTAAATACACCAGCATCGACTGTCAAGCGATGTTGGGGGGACAAACACGGACACACAAACATATACACACACCATGCATATATATATATACATATATATATATATATATATATATATATATATAGTGAAGGCGCGTGGCTTATTGGTTTGGGCATTCGGCTCACGATGTAGGTTGTGAGTTCGATCCCGGCGACGCGTTGTGTCCTTGAGCAAGACACTTTATTTCACGTTGCTCCATCCACTCAGCTGGCAAACATGAGTTGTACTTGTATTTCAAAGGGTCAGCCTTGTACTCTCTGTGTCACGTGGTTATCCCCGAGAAATACGTTAAGGGTACACGTGTCTGTGGAATGCTCAGCCATTTGCACGTTAATTTCACGAGCAAGCTGTTCCGTTGATCGTATCAGCTGGGACCTCGCGTCGTACACCGGCGAGTCATATATATATATATATGTATATATATATATATATATGATATATATATTCTCACTTCTCTTTTCTCTCTTTTACTTGTTTCAGTCATTTGACTGCGGCCATGCTGGAGCACCGCCTTTTAGTCGAGCAAATCGACCCCGGGACTTATTCTTTGTAAGCCCAGTATTTATTCTACCGGTCTCATTTGCCGAACGGGGACGTAAACACACCAGCATCGGTTGTCAAGCAATGCTAGGGGGACAAACACAGACACACACATATATATATATATATATATACATATATACGACAGGCTTCTTTCAGTTTCCGTCTACCAAATGCACTCACAAGGCATTGGTCGGCCCGGGGCTATAGCAGAAGACACTTGCCCAAGATGCCACGCAGTGGGACTGAACCCGGAACCATGTGGTTGGTTAGCAAGCTACTTACCACACAGCCACTCCATATATATACTGTTGTGTTTGGGGAGAGTGCCTTATTATTTAACACACTCACCGGTAAAATTTCCACTTTTTTTCTTATTTTTATTGTCCTAAAATTTTCGTTCCGTCTCGCAAATCTACTCACAAGGCTTTGTTCGGCCCGAGGCTATAGTGGAAGGTACTTTCCCAAAGTGCCACGCAGTGGGACTGAACCTGGACCCATGTGGTATGTATATATGTATGTACTTCTTTTCGTTTCCGTCTCGCTAATCCACTCACGAGGATTTTGTCGATCCGTATCTGTGGTAGAAGAAACTTGCCTAAGGTGGCCAGCAGTGGCACTGAACCCACAACCATGTGGTTGGGAAGAAAGCTTCTTACCGTACAGCCACACCTAAAACATATACATGTTTACATAAATATATGAACATACATATATGTGTGTATATTCTGTATGTGTATATATGGTCTCACATATATTTGTTATACGTAAACGTATATTCACACACGCACAGACGCACACATATATACACACACAGATATTAACCAGGCTGTATGTGCCATATGTGGTGATCTGCTACTTAAATCTCTACCCTAAATGTAAGTAGGTAAACATAAAGGAATGGACTGACAAACAAAATGAAGTGTGTAAACAATTTGAATTAAAAAGCTCTAACTACTGTGCATATAGCTTACAAGTGCGCTCATACAAATACGCACGATACACACACACAGACACAGACACGCACACACACACACACGTAAAATAAATACTGAGGCATACACACGCATAGGCACACACACGTATCTATATATGTATATATGCATATATAAACAAACACACATGTTCATCGTCAGTGACACTTAAATAATAGAACGTCATTTCATTAATGCAGATTTTTATTCCCCTCATTATCATCAGTGTGTGTGTGTATGTGTTGTGCGTGCGTGCATGTGAGTGTATATATATATGTGTGTCTGTGGGCATATATATACACACTCACATACACATACACACATATATATAGACGTATATCCGTACATATATCTATATACGTTTTGATATACATATATATGCATAGTGTCTCACCTCACAGACAGATACCCACACATACATATATATTATAGTACATCCTTAAGTCTATAGGGAAATTATTCCCGTTGGTATCCTGTTGTGAGAGAAACATTATGACATTTTGAATTACGCTTACACTTCCTGGAAAAGTCCTGTATGCAAAACATCGGAAACTTCACTTACAACACCATGCTAATTTAAAACGCATTATATTTCTAGTAATAAATATTATTTTTTCAGTGCAATTCAATATTGATACCCATGGACACTGCGATATCTCTTTCTGGCATACACACTTCCAAACACACTAATACGTACACACAGGCATCCATGCACGCAGATATACACACATACGTACATATTTGGTGTCGATATTGTAATGATATTTGGTCGACAAATGATGAGGGTTGATCATGTCCTTATCCTTTGTGTGTATTTTTTTCTCGTTTTCCATATGTCCCTTTGCCAGCCCCCGAAATCACAAACTTATATATATATATATGTGTGTGTGTGTGTGTGTGTGTGTGTGTAATTGTGTATGTGTGTGCATATGTGTGTGTGTGAGTGGCTTTGTGTACGTAGCTTGCTAATGAACCACATGGTTCCGGGTTCAGTCCCACTGCATGGCACCTTGGGTAAGTGTCTTCCACTATAGCCTCGGGCCGACCAAATCCTTGTTTGTGCGTCTGTGTTTGTCCCCCCACCCGCCCAGCATCGCTTGACAACCGATGGTGGTGCGTATACGTCCCCGTAACTTAGCAATTCGGCAAAAGATCCCGATAGAAAAAGGACCAGGCTTACAAAGAATAAATCCTGGGATCGATTTGATCGACTAAAGGCGGTGCTCCATCCAGCATGGCCACCGTAAAATGACTGAAACAAGTAAAGAGAGGGAGAGAGAGAGAAGTGAGTGACAGACAGATAGTTAGATCTATATGCTTACACAGTAATACACATAAGTTTGTGTTTGTGCGTGGCTGTGAACGAATGATCGTGAAACCATTTATACTTAAATTTATACGAGCGTATAGTTTAATGTTAGCCGCCATTTTTTCTTTTTTTTTTTTTGTGTGACAATACTTTTCACTGCTACAATGCTATCAATATATTGCCATTGATATTAAAGCCAGATATCAAATTGCTGATATTGATAAACTCTAATTGTTCTCATACAGTCTCTGTTCGGCGATTAAGATTTGTATTTATTGATTCAGTCTATATGGCCGCTGCCGTCATTGTCGCTGTGAAATTTATACAGTGGATGTTTAGTGTTTTTGGTTATCTGTGATTGAGCAAGTGTGTATGCACACACACACTGGGCATATAATACACATATATATATATATATATATATATATATATATATATATATTATATATATATATACACACATATATATGTGTGTGGTGAGAGAGAGTGTATGTCTAGAGGCGAAAGGGCCCAGTGGTTGGGGCAGCGGACTCGCGGTCGTAGGATCGCAGTTTCGATCCCCAGACCGGGCGTTGTGAGTGTATATTGAGCGAAAAACCTAAAGCTTCACGGAGCTCTGGCAGGTGGTGGTGGTGGTGGTGGGGCATCTTTGCTGTACTCTTTCGCCGCAACTTTCTCTCTCTTTCTTCTGTAGGCTTGTTCGTCTAGCTACCGTGGTGGCATCATGCGATATATATGATATATATATATATATATATATATAATATATATATATGCTTTTCTTTAACTTGTTTCAGTCATTTGGCGGCCATGCTGGAGCAACACCTTTAGTCAAACAAATCGACTCCCACCCTTCCAGTACTTATTCTTTGTAAGCCTAGTACTTACAACCGCTCAATTTAGTGGACGTAAACACACCCGCAACGGTTGTCGAGTAATTGTGGAGGGAGGGACAGACACCTATTTGTATATGTATGTACGTATGAATGTGTGTATCTGTCTCCCTATCTATCTACCTATGACTCAGCGATTAGGGTATTTGGCTCACGGTTGTAAGGTTGTGAGTTCAATTCCCGGTGATGCGTTCGATCCTTGAGCAAGGCACTTCATTTCACATAGCACCAGTTCACTCAGCTGGCAAAATTGAGTAGTACCTCTATTTCAAAGGGTGAACCTTCTCGCAAATCTGTGCCACGCTGCATCACCCTGAAATCTACGCTAAGTGTACAGGTGGCTGTGAAGTGCTCAGCCAACAAGGACGGTATTTCTATGTGCAAGCTGTACCGTTGATTGGATCTACTGGAACCCTCGTCATCATAACCGACAGAGAGCCAGTTATTAAATATACATGTATAAACAACATCACTGTCAATCCTGTCTGACTTATTCCAATTGTAATCTGTTTGACACTACTTAATCTAATGAGTGCTGGATAATTTTAAACGGTATTCAGAGAAGCGTAGTTGTAATTTCTATGAAGTCGAGCGAGTAAACACTTTCAAAGTTGTCACGTTGGTTGGGTTATTAAACTTGTTGACATTAATTTTTAAAAAATTAGATGTAGCTACAAAAAAGAAAAAAAATCAGTAAGTAAATAAATAAAACGATATAATCCTTTTAATTGGTTTATTTTAATTTATCA
This sequence comes from Octopus sinensis, assembly GCF_006345805.1. NCBI lineage: Eukaryota > Metazoa > Mollusca > Cephalopoda > Octopoda > Octopodidae > Octopus > Octopus sinensis. Next base: position 367,125 of record NC_043015.1, read on the forward strand.
TCAAACTCGAATGGAGGTATATGTTACACGTTAGGGACGGCGGTGAGCTGACAGAAACGTTAGCACGCCGGGCGAAATGCTTAGCAGTATTTCGTCTGCCGTTACGTTCTGAGTTCAAATTCCGCCGAGGTCGACTTTGCCTTTCATCCTTTCGGGGTCGATAAATTAAGTACCAGTTACGCACTGGGGTCGATGTAATCGACTTAACCCCTTTGTCTGTCCTTTTTAGTCCTCTCTGTGTTTAGCCCCTTGTGGTTAGTAAAGAAATAGGTATTTCGTCTGTCTTTACGTTCTGAGTTCAAATTCCGCCGAGGTCGACTTTGCCTTTCATCCTTTCGGGGTCGATAAATTAAGTACCAGTTACGCACTGGGGTCAATCTAATCGACTTAATCCGTTTATCTGTTGTTGATTGTCCCCTATGTGTGTAGCCCCTTGTGGGCCGTAAAGAAATTGGTATTTTGTCTGTCTTTACGTTCTGAGTTCAAATTCCGCCGAGGTCGACTTTGCCTTTAACCCTTTCGGAGTCGATAAATTAAGTACCAGTTACACACTGGAATCGATATAATTTGTTTGTCTTAATCCGTTTGTCTGTCTTTTTTTGTCCCCTCTGTGTTTAGCCCCTTTTGGGCAATAAAGAAATAAGAAACGTTAGCACACCGGTCGAAATGCTTAGCGGTATTTCGTCTGCCGCTACGTTCTGAGTTCAAATTACACCGAGGTCGACTTTGCCTTTCATCCTTTCGGAGTCGATGAATTAAATAGCAGTTGCATACTGGGGTCGATCTAATCGACTAGGCCCCTCCCCCCAAAATGTCGGGCCTTGTGCTTACAGTAGAAAAGTGTATGTGTTACACACTATGTATTGATATATTCACTAACATATGTGTGTGTTTTATACTTTTGTTCTTTTACCTGTTTCCGTCATTTAACTGCAGCCATGCTGGACCACCACCCTGAAGGATTATAGTCATGCAAATCAACTCCATGACTTAATTCTTAAGCTTAGTACTTATTCTATCGCTCTCTTTGCCGAACCATTATGTTACGGGAACGTAAATACTCAAACACCAGTTGTCAAGCGATGATGGGCGGACAAGCAAACACGCACACACACATAAACATATATACAACGGGCTTCTTTTATGTATCGTCTACCAAGTCTACAGAAGGCTTTGGTCATCACGTCGATGCGCCGTATCCTTAAAGTAGAAGACACTTGCTCCAGGTGCCACGTAGTGAAACATGTGATTGGGAAGTAAGCTTCTTACCACAAAGCTATGCTTGCACCTATGCCATATCTATATGTGTGCGCGTGTGTTTTTGTGTTTGTGTGAGTGTGTGCTTATCTAGCGGCATTGATATATACACTTTTATATATGTCTATATATATTCATACATGTATATATACATAGGCATAAGTCGAACAAGGAGAATCATTTCGGTGTTTGGAGAAATGTCTTGCGATAGTTATTCTGGCACGTTACATTCTGAGCCTAAAATCTACCGAAGTGTCCTCTGTCTTCGTCCTTACGGAGAAGCTAAAATAAATTAGTTCTCAATTACAGAGGTTAATTACATCGGCTAACTCCTACACTCAAGACTGTTGCACTACTGCTCGAATCAGAAACTATCTGTCTTCCTACACACATATACACACACATAGATACATACACATACACACACACGGTATATATATATATATATATATATAAATATATATATATACATATGCGATATATAAGTTGTAAATATGCATACATATGTGCATATTTATATATATGCATGCACAAACACACACACACACACACATATGGTTTTCGGTTTTGCATTTGGTTTGTCAGATTCATTATGTGAATTTGTGTGTTGAAGCATATTTTATTGCATTTGGGGAAAATCATTCTGTTTTAGTGCCTTATTACTTAACACACCCATCGGTTCGATTTCCATTCATTTACTTATCAATTTCTAAAATTTTCCATATATATCACCGTGATCACCGTGGCCGACCAGGCTATCAGATGTTGCTACACATCCCTGGTTACAATGTGCTTCGCATTGCAGGGATCGCCCCCCCCTGCCGGAGCCTCGTGGAGCTTTAGATGTTTTCGCTCAGAAACATTCACAACGCCCGGTCTAGGTATCGAAACCGCGATCCTACAACCGCGAGTCCGCTGCCCTAACCCCTGGGCCATTGCGCCTCACACACACACAAACATATACTAGATAAATATATATATATATATTATATATATAATATATATATATATATATATATATATAATATATAGATAGATAGATAGATAGATAGAGAGATAGATAGATAGATAATAGATAGATAGATAGATAGAAGATAGATAGATAGATAGATAGATGCTTGTTCTAGCTTTCACAATACTTTACAGTCCGCTTTTGTTCCTCTTTTACCTCTAAGTAAACTGGAGCAACAACGTGACATGTATCGCTTTGCTCAAGAACACAGCGCACATCTAGTCTGGGTATCGAATCCACGATCTCTCCGCTCGTGAGTGCAACGTTCTATCAACTAGGCCACATACCTTCACACACATACACACCCATTGACATACAACCGCTCACATTTACGTAAGTATGCATTGAACTGGTTATGTCATTCTCATATTTTCTTTGGACGAGTGCGATCGTCGATAAATTACTATCGACTGTCTTGTTTTAATATATTACAGTTTGCAGTGGTGTAGTTTAACTGTGATGTTTGCTGTTCCTGTTGTCTTACTCTATGTCTAGACCGGAAATATTATGTCTGTTGTTAGGATAGATGATTCTTCAGTAGACTGTCTTATGTCACAATTTCTATTGAAATGTTCTTGTCTTTTTATATATCTATTTACTAATTAACCACTTCGAAAGAGTCTGCAGAAGAATGTTATACTTCTTTATAAATCAAAAACGATAGAAGCCATTTTGATCTTTTGATATAAAGAATGTATATAACTTTATCTTGTACACGAGCTTACTGATGTGTTATTAACGCAACTTTCATTCAAGTTCTAGATGTATTGGGATAGTCATGTAACATTTCTTTTTAATATGCTTTTGTCCTTGAAGGGCTGAATGTTCTCTGTCGAGCTGCCTTTGATTTTATCCTCTGAGATTTTAACATATTTTCTTGGTTCTTGTATTTTTTCTTAGCCAAGTTTTACTTTCGTTTTGGGATTTTGCGCAACACACTTATGCCTTTGTAAAACTGCTGCCATTTAGCAGGTATATTTATGTTACTGCAGCACTGTGCAGATGGAGGTTTAGATTTATATTTTGATTAACAATTAACACAGTTCTTACTCCATGTCTCTCCACTATCTATAGAGTTACACCATCTCCTCTATTTACGACCGAGTTCCGTTCCGACGATAGGACGTAAGTCGATCTAGTCGTATGTCGGGTTTATATTTTTTTAACTCTATTTTCATTCATGCAACTGATGCTTGAAAGCGGTGAATGACAGTAGCAGCAAGCGGATGCTTGGGTCTGATGGAGGCCTGCGTTGACAGATACTGCTATAGTTATCATATGCGCAACTGTCCAACGTCCGAAAATCGATTTTTATTCATTTCTTTTTTGTGGTCGTAAGTCGCATAGATCGTAAGTCGAAGAGAAGGTGTATTCGCTTGATTATGTTATATATCTTGTCATCTCTCTCATCCCATCCCTTACTCACTCTCTTTCTTTCTCCAAACCCATCCACCTCTATCTCTGTTATATTTTCTCTTAATTTTTCAGAGACTTGTGGATACTCCACGTGAACATTTTCAGCGACCTCTAATCTAGTAGAAGGAAACAGTCCGAATGTTAACAACACAGTAAAATTCGTTCAAAGAAAAAAACATGCCTCAGATATTAGTAGAAATTCTTTTGCTATACTTGCCAGGAAGTTACCAAAAATCTTATGTCTATATTTTTGGTATTAATTGGCTAGCAATAAGTAACAAAAATAACAACGGGATATTTTGAAGGAAGCTCCAAACACCGCAAATTGTCTTTATCCAAATGATGTTTTTCAGTAACAAATTTTCCTCTACTGTATATACGTATCCATATTTTGTGTCTGCACTGAATTTTTTATAAAGAATTGTATAACAGCGTGATCTTGTTTAATCGTACGAACCATTTTTGTCGGAAGGCATACAAATAATGTTTTGTTGTTATGTGCGGATATCTGTTATATAAAATCCGTTCTGTCTGTCTGTGTATGCGTGTCTTCTAGGATCTCGGGCATCCTCCATCCGATTGCGCTCAAATTTGACATGTAGATACCGACGGTATCAAGGCGTGTATAAGTCATGAAAAAATTACAATAATCGATTCCAGGTGAGAATGCGATCGATAAAGTGAATAAAATCGTTTTTCTTTGGAAGGTGTCTCAAATTTAAGTTAAATCAGTTTTTCTCAAATGGGAGGTCTATGGGACGGTCGGACAAGTTGTTTTGAGAAAATTTGGTTTAAAGGTTTGACGACTGAGCACCGCCCATTGGACGGGGGACGTTTTTCTCGTTTTAGATATGCATTAACAGATGGTGATTTTTTGACGCTTTCTGTATCATTACGACATACTAGTAAGTAACCTAAAGATCCAACGAGCATGCTTCATTGTCATCACCCGTGTAACTAGATATAACAGTTCAATCTCTCTCAAATCATACCCCGACGTCTTAAACAAGCGAACAACATATCAAATTATACAATTCTTGTTATGCTATATAAAAATGAACTAATCACGACTAGAGTGCCTTCAATCATATGTCTGTTCAATCAGGGTCGACGAAAGGTTAAATTAAACGACAATAACAATTATAAATACTATTTAAGGGAATACTTTAAAAGGTCAATGTACTTAATGCTAGTGAAATTAACGTAAATGCTAAAATCTCTTTCGTGACAGCATAATTGCTAGTCATCTCCATATTCACCTGCGAGCAGAATTTGTTCTTATCATGTTCAGAATATATGATCTAACCATCGCTTGTATAAGCCAGCTAGTTACCTTCTAGCTAGGTGCTTGCTCTGCTGTAGAAATAGAAGTTAAATTCATCAAAAGTTCAATACTACGTTCTTTGAAAATAGAAGGTCATATTGAATAGTGTAATCTAGTGTAAACCATATCTTGAAAAGTCTGGGTGGTCACGGTTGAATTGCAGTAGAACATGAATCCGATGTTTCAGAACTGAACTGGGGCAACATAACAATAATTAACATGCAAATAACAAAATGACCAAACTTGCTCTCATAGTTCGACTTCGACATAGCTTTCTTCTTCTTTCCTTTCCATTCAAGAAATCCTTTTTACCGTCTATATATATTATAGATTTGTGCTTCTGAAAACGGGTCACCACTCACGGTCATGCGGAATTTGAACTCAAAAGTCGATGTCGACTTTGCCTTTTATCCTCTGGGTTCGATAAAATAAATACCAGCTGAGCACCAGTGTCGATAATATAAGTAACAGTTGAGAAGTGGTGTCGATGTAATCGTCTTACTCTCTTCCCCGAAATTGCAGGCATCGTGCCAAAATTTGATACGGAATATTTCAACTGTTGCCAAGGCGGTGAGATGACAGAATCGTTAGCATGCACGACGAAAAGCTTAACAGCATTTCGTTCGCCTTTATATCCATAGTTCAAATTCCACTAGGGTCTCCAGGTTGATAAGATAAGTACCAGTTGAGCACTGGTGTCGATGTAGTTGACGTAAACCCGCCTCAAAATTGTGGGCATTGTGCCAAAATTTGAAACCGATATTACAACCGTTATTGTTGTTGTTTTCTTCTTCTTCTTCTTCTCAGGACTCACACCATTAGTCACAAAGAATAATCTCTAATTCGAGCCTACTCTAAGCTACTAAGAATGCGTGTGGTAACTTGAAGATCCACCCACCACACGCGATAGACTGGCGATTTCACGGGCGCGAAAGCTACGTTGTTATCCTCAATCCGTAAACAGTGGCTTTTAACGGGTGGAGAGCTGAACCATCCTGAGGTACAGAGGATTCTCAATCTAGGCTAGGGGCTGAAAGTTTACCACACCATAGTGGGTTACACCATTGTTCCTCTGCTTTGTGGCAGAAGTAGGAAGAAAGAGTGAGAGAAAGTTGTGGTGAAAGAGTACAGCGGGGTTCACCCACCACCTGCCGGCGCCTCGTGGAGCTTAGGTGTTTTTATTAAATAAACTCTCACAATGCCCGGTCTGGGAATCGAAACCGCGTTCTTACGACCGCGAGTCCGCTGCCCTAGCGACTGGGCCATTGCGCCTCCACTGCTGTTGTTTAACCCTAGGTCATCCATCATAAAACAAATCTATTATGAAAACTGTTGACTCGTTTTATCATGCTGTCGTTTATTTTCATTCATAGATCTTGAGAGATTTTACAGAATCTATGAGGTAGCTACAACACACATTTGGGACCAGGTTTCACGTATGAGGATAATACATTTTCCTTCCTTTTTCCTTCCCGAAGATCTGATTCTTGGGAAATGCCAGAGGCACTTTCCCTTCCTTCCTCGACCTAACAATAACATAATACTATATAATAAATAAAATCACCAGCTGAGCCCCATTTTGTTTCATTTCACTTCATTTCCTCAACGCATATTTCTGGAGGTTTGGTGGGGAGGATGGTAACACTACATCATAAACAACTACGATATTATATATTTATTAGATGGAGGTTTTTCAATACGGTTTTACTTCGTTTGATACTACTCTTCCATTGTAAACAGTACTAAATACCAACAATATAGGTGACATCAATTTCTTTCATTGTCTTCATTAATTAGCATGTACGAATCGTTAACGCATTTTACACAAGCAGGTCTTGTTTTCTGATGACCATGTAGCTAGCTTTTTGACATTGATATCGTTACAATCTATCATTGAAATAAACATGGAGCCGGTTAGAGAGATCTATGTAATTTTGTTGCCGTAGGTCCTGTTATTTAAACACTCATGTAGCAAAACTTCAACTTGACAGAAATCAATGCATTCATTAATATGAACACCATATAATTACGTTTGCAGCTCTAAATGCTACTTAAATCCTGTATTGAATTTCAATACGACAGTTAGCTATGCTCACACACAGACACATACATACGCACGTACGTGTATACATACACACACACACACACACACACACACACACACACACACACACACACACACATATATATATATATATATATACATATGTCAGTTTTTGTCTTTGTAGTTTGCAAGCAAATTCATTGCTGCTGAAGATAAAAGTGAAAACTAGTTTAGTTTTGATTTATCGTTTGTACCTCTCTCAGCTAGAAGAGGGGACAGTGCCCGTTATAAATTTTCTTTTTTTTTAATGCTACTGATTTTACTATGCAGAAATGCTCGAAGATAATTAGAGGAAGTTACCTCGGTTATTTGATGTTTAGCATGAAAAATTAGGTTTTGTTTTGATTTTTAAGTTGATAATAGGGAAGTAAATTTAGCTGGCTGCGAGGTTTTCTAAACGATGGCGGTTCGGAGGGAGAATCAAGCGAAACGTTTAATAATATGAACAGAACGAAATACGGTAGGGGTAGAAACACGGAGGGGCTAAATAAAGTGTGTGAACCATCTAATCGAACTAAGAGAAATTTGTATAGTGCCATCGATACTGAGATGTGTCGAAATTAAACTTTCACGGCTTAACAACGGCACAAATTACTTGACGTGGGAGCATGGTGAGATTATTGAGTCTTTTGTACGCATGCCTCGCTGAGGTCCATTGCTTCTCTTTCACCCGCTATGAAGATCCATATTTGTGAAGTTTACTTGCCCTGGATACCCAGCATCGGATGCTTCCCTATGCTCCACTAGATTTACGGAACGTATGAACGAGCCAGTTGTAGGTGAAACATAATGAAGGATCATGGGAACGTTATTAGAAAGCATATTATACAAACTGATACATTTATCACCATAGAATTTCCATGAAGACAATTTATTCTGAAGAAGGTCATATAAATAGCAATTATTATATTAGTGGTGGAAGAGACAATGGCATGTCACAACTCGAGATTAGAGGAGGGGTTAAGTGTTAAAGGATGCTACAATCAATGAGTTTTTAGATGGATAAGAGGACAGTATAAGATAAGGCACCTGTGTAAGTATGCGTGTTTGTATGTGTGTATATTTGCAGGTACACAGTATGGCCGAATGGTTAAGAAGTTCACTTCGTAATCACGAGTTCCCGGTTTTGATCTCGCTGCGTGAAATCTTGGGTTGGTGTCATTCGCTATAACTTCAGGTGAATCTAATCCCTAGTGAATTGAAAGGAGCGGATAGACATGTGTGGAAGTCACTCAGATAATTTGTGCTTAAATGTTCGTGATATAAGCATGTGGCACTGTATTACATCAATTCTGTCTGAGAATTCCGTTGAGAGTACACATGTCTGCGGAATAATTAGCCTCTTACAAGCCAATTTAACGAGCCACTTCCAATAAGTAAATATACATAGCCGAAAGAGACGGAGATCCTTATATTTATTATGCATGAGTGTGTGTGTGTGTGTGTTTGTGTGTGTGTGTGTGCATGTGCGCGTGGCTTAGTGGTTAGGGTCTTCGGCTCTCGATCATGTGGACGTGAGTTCGATTTCCAGTGGTACATTACATCTGGTGCTGGTGCATCGCCTTGAAGGCTTTAGTCAAAGTCCTTTTTCTATCCGTTTTATTTGCCGAACCGACCGACGGTTGTCAAACGGTAGTGATGAACATATACAAGGCACGATAACCTCCACCCGCCATATATACATTACACACACACACACACACACACACACACACACGCGCACACACACACATATATATTCTTTTACTTGTTTCAGTCATCTGACTGCGGCCATGCTGGGGCAACACCTTTAGTTGAGCAAATCGACCCCAGGAATTATTCTTTGTAAGCCTAGTATTTGTTCTATCGGTCTCTTTTGCCGAACAGCTAGTTACGTGGATGTAAACACACCACCATCGGTTGTCAAGCGTTGCTGGAGTGGGGGACAAACTCAGACGCAAAAACACATTTGTACGACGGGCTTCTTTCAGTTTCCGTCTACCAAATCCACTCACGAGGCTTTGGTTGGCCCGAGGTAACATTGAATCCCAATCCAAATTATTCTTCGTAATGGTCGTATCGTCTCTGTTCCAGGAAAAATAAAATGCAAAATCGAATCCGACGGGATTTACGTGTTGAATGTTTAAGGGACGTATCTAAAACCACAAACTCCTTTTGCCCGACGCTCTACCAATTCATCGATCGATCGAATTTCATTCCAGTGTAGTATTACTGGTACTTACGTTTGTAGATTGACTGTTTATGTAATCGATTGAATTGATTTCTTGATATGCCGGTTACTTTGTTTTATTGATACGCTTGAACTGAGAAGCACAATTAACTCAAGCGGGCATTGAACTCCCATCATGAATATTCTATAAAATGTTGATTAATAATTGAACAGGATAATGGATTGGTAACAAGCGTGGAATTGGCTGAGTCATTAGAACGTCTAACTGAATGCCTTTCGCTATTTGTTCCATCTTTCTGTGTTCTAATCTCGTCCTGTTCAACTGTACCTTCCATCTTGCCGTGGTTGATAAATACCAGTTAACTACTAAGGCCGACTATTCTCTCTCTCTCTCTCTCTCTCTCTCACACACACACACACACACACACACACACACACATACAAACACACCTTTCTCTCGATGCTGGCTGCGTTGCACTGTTGGACTGTAGCCATGCTGTGGCACTGCATTGACAGGTTTAGTCAAGCAAACCGACACCGGAACTTATTCTATCGGTCTTATTGCCGAACTGCTAAGTTGCTAAGTTATAAGGACTTAAACAAGCCAATCCTGGTTTTCAAACAGCGTTGGAGTAACAAGCAGTCTCACTGTTTACAACAAGTTTCACTCCACAACAATAGGATTCAATGAGGGATTTCCAAAAAAAAAAAAAAATAAATAATAATAATAATAATAATAATAATAATAATAATAATAATAATAATAATAATAATAATAATAATAATAAATAAAATAAAATTAAAAAAAGATACTACTGGTACATTCTATGAACAAACTGATTCGTATTACCACTGGATGAAATAAAGCGAAAAAAAATTGTGAATTTTATTGGCATAATCGGTAGAGCAACGATCAAAATGTCTTGTGGCTTTTAGTTAGGAGCATTTTGCATTTGTGTTCCGTGTTCAAATTCCGTCGCGATAGATTTTGTCTGTATTTCTTTGGGATCGATATAATAAAGTACAATGTGATTATACGGACTGATCTGATCATACGTGATGTCTATTTGTTACCAAAACTCAATATTGATATACGAAATATAAAATAACATATTAGCAGGTTCTCGTTTTTGCTAGATTAATAGCGATGTGAAAAACTAAATAATATAACAATTAGCCGTATATATGGCTTAGTAGTAGTAGGAGCAGTAGTAGTAGTAGTAGTAGTAGTCGTCAAATGTTTCGGAGAAGTAGCATGACAGGTACTGAGTTTGTCAGCCAAATATATGTGTATGACCCAGTAGGCGGCGAGATGGCAGAAACGTTAGCACGCCGGGCGAAATGCTTTGCAGTATTCCGTCTGTCTTTATGTTCTGAGTTCAAATTCCGCCGAGGTCGACTTTGCCTTTCATCTTTTCAGGGTTGATAAATTAAGTACCAGTTGCGTACTGAGGTCGATCTAATCGACTGCCCCCTCCCCCCAAATTTCAAGCTTTGTGCCTAGAGTAGAATTTAATTAATATAAATGACCTAGAGAGTATTTTCCTGTAGTTATACCATGTGTGCACCTACAAGATTGCCACTTCGCACACTCTGGTAAGCATAGCGGCATTTCGTCCGTCTTTACAGCTTGAGTTAAAATTCTGCCGGGGTTGACTTTGCCTTTCGTTCATTCGGGGTACCAACTAGTTGAGCAGAGGGGTCGATGTAATGGGCGTACCCGCTTCTCCGAAATTTCTGGCTTTATGCTAAAACTTGAAACCAATATTTAATTTCAGATGGAATCCAGTATTACAATATTTATATATAAATGTTACTCTTATTCTTTTTCAGAGAAACTTTGTCTAAGGAAATTCAAGATTATCTCTATTAACATTTGTAGTACGTTGCTGTTGCTACTGCAATGCGCTTTTTATAGCGCTACAGGTTACACTCTGGGATGAATTAAAAAAAATTTCAACAAGTCAATAGGCGCAGGAGTGGCTGTGTGGTAAGTAGCTTGCTTACCAACCACATGGTTCCGGGTTCAGTCCCACTGCATGGCACCTTGGGCAAGTGTCTTCTACTATGGCCTCGAGCCGACCAAAGCCTTGTGAGTGGATTTGGTAGACGGAAACTGAAAGAAGCCCGTCGTATATATGTATGTATATGTGTGTGTGTATGTTTGTGTGTCTGTGTTTGTCCCCCTAGCATTGCTTGACAACCGATGCTGGTGTGTTTATGTCCCCGTCACTTAGCGGTTCGGCAAAAGAACCCGATAGAATAAGTACTGGGCTTACTAAGAATAAGTCCCGGGGTCGATTTGCTCGACTAAAGGCGGTGCTCTAGCATGGCCGCAGTCAAATGATTGAAACTGTTCGTAGTACGTAGCTGTTGCTACTGCAATGCGCTTTTTATAGCGCTACAGGTTACTCTATGGGATGAATTTTTTTTAAAATTGCAACGAGTCAATGAAATGATATTCAATGATACACTGCTACTGCTACATACTTGAACGAATTTACATTTCTGCATCCTTAAATCTAATTTCTTGTTTTAATCCAGGAAAAAAAAGAATCGTGAATCTCAGGTGAAGCTGCATCATCACATTCAGAAAAGGTTAGTAACTCCCGTCTTCATTGTCTTGCAAAGCAATCCAACTCATCACTTCACATGATATTGTAGTATGAGAGAGAACATGAGTTATTTTTAGGGAAAATAACTTTTTTAATAGAGTGGTTTTATACTGTCACCTTAACGTGACAGTCCCGTAAAGGCAATTACACCACCGATGTTTTGCCCTAGGAAGCATCGACGCTTCCTGTCGGCCATGATACATTTCCTGTGTCCTTATATATTTACGAAGGGGAGACAAACACCCCCAACAGCTAGGCCTACATCTAGAGACATGCGTATTTCTAGGTCTTTCCCGTCATGAGTCTAGATTAGCATGGCCTGCTAGCTGAAGATATTTTTCTAGACTTCATAATTATATATATATATATATATATATATATTATATATATATATATATATATATATATATATATATATATATATATATATACATTTTTTTTTTCTTTTTCAGTGAAGTTTATTCACTGTTCACCAAATTTAAAATTAAAAAAAAACAACTCTGAGGGGTCTCCGAGACACCATCCTCTAAGTCCTCAAAAAAAAAAAAAAAGGGGGTATTCCGTGTCGGATCCGACAGGAACTCGAGTGGCATCAATTCCTTAACATGTTAAACGTGCAGATCATTGAGATATTTAGAAATTTAATATTTCTATTTTTTAATAAACCATAAAAAAATAACTGCTTTTGGTGACCTGTGTGACTCAGCTATTCTCCAGTAAATTTTCAGTTGCAAAAATAATCATTGTAGTTTTGCAATAACACAGGAGGAAGCCATTGCTGTCTTATATAGTCTGTATATAAGTTTAATCGTTTTATAAGTTTGTTTTTTGATAATCGACACTATGTTGTACATTAAAGATATTTTATATTTAAAAAATTGGATATACTGTTTCAGTTATATATGCGTGTGTGTGAGAGAGAGAGATTTATATGGGCGTATGTACATGTAGATACATACATGTATACACATGTATACGTCACCGTGATCCCCGTGACCGACCAGGCTATCAGATGTTGCTACACATCGCTGGTTACAATGCGTTTCACATTGTTTTAGCCTTCAAATGACGCCACCCCGCTGGCTAAATGAGCAGGCCAACAGAAGAAAGAGAGAGAAATTTGTGGCGAAAGAGTACAGCAGGGATCGCCAACATTCCCTGCCAGAGCCTCGTGGAGCTTTAGGTGTTTTCGTTCAAT
>NC_043015.1:382720-392554 GCF_006345805.1 Octopus sinensis
GCAACGGGAAACTCAGAGTAAGAGGTTTTGTTGAATTTTCTGCTGCTTTAAACAAAGCATATTACTCTACCACTGGTATTTGAGTACTCTTTTTTCCACCTTGTTTCACACTTATGCGTTTACTCCGGTATATAATAATATTATTATATATTGGTGTATATTGAGGTTTATAAGTTAGTATAGGTATGTGTATAAGTCGTGGGTCTGTGGTTTACGTGTGTGTTTTTTGTGTGTGAATGTTTAGGTTAGGGGGATTGCTATATAGGTTTGTTATAGAGTTTAGCAAAGGGAGATTTATATATAAAAGTATAACCGCTCTGGAAACGAACATCTTTTAAAATAATGAATGGAGAAATGGAATAAATGGAATTAAAAATAATATTCACGTGGCAAAACGAACACCACTCAAAAATTATGAATGAAACAATGTAATAAAACAACCAACATCGAAAATAGACAAATTACCACGAATTCCCTAAAAAAAACCATGATAAACCAAAACTCTTAAAAACATATAACGATAAAATCTCCCTTTGCTAAACTCTATAACAAACCTATATAGCAATCCCCCTAACCTAAACATTCACACACAAAAAACACACACGTAAACCACAGACCCACGACTTATACACATACCTATACTAACTTATAAACCTCAATATACACCAAAAACCCACTCCTTTCCCACACAGACAAATTAACACATACATCCCAAAACCTAAATAACAAACCCATATACACATTCACACACAAACACACACACACGCAAAACACACACACACAACAGATACATATACTCCCTCACATATACGCATATACATACTCACTAAACTCGATATATACAACAATATTTACACACCCACACTCATACAGATAAATAAATTATACAACTAAAAACTCACACACAATCTCATATACATAAACACTCCAATAAAAAACAATAAATAGAATTAAGTGATGTCCGTTTTCTAGAGCGTGAATGTGGGTTGTATGTGTGTGTGTGTGGGAGTATGAATAAGTATTGTGTTGAAGTATTTAGCTATTTTATTTATTTATAGTTGCCTATAATATTGTTGTATATATCGAGTTTAGTGAGTATGTATTATATATACTCCAAATAATATAATATAACATAATAAAATTATGAACGGAGAAATGGAATAAATGGAATTAAAAATTATATTCACTTGGTAAAACGAACACTACTTAAAAATTATGAATGAAACAATGCAATAAAACAACAGACATCGCAAATAGACACAAATTACTACGAATTCCTTAACAAACCTACCATGATAAACCAAAACTCATAAAAACATATAATGATAAAATCTCCCTTTACTAAACTCTATAACATACCTATATAGCAATCCCCCTAACCTAAACATTCACACACTCCTTCCCCACACAGACAAATATTGTGTGTGAATGTATAGGTTAAAGGGATTGCTATATAAGTATGTTATAGTGTTTAGTAAAGGGAGGTTTTATCATATAAAACAAAACAAAAAAATAATAATAATATAATAATAAACTATATATACACCCATACACATATACCTAATTATATATAACCATATCTAACTACATACACTAAATCACACACCTATATATATATCCCTATACATACACATAAAAACGTCTAGGCAACTATAAATAAATAAAATATATATATATAGTATGTAAGTATATTATGTTGAGCAAGTTTTACGACCATCAGCAAAAATACCCGCTGTGTCATTTTAATAATAATAATAATTTCCTCTTTAATGGACGTTTTGAATAATAGTTGCGATGTCCGTAGCTGACAGTGACTCACCCACCCGTCCTATGCACCTGTGACTTCACTCACCGAACATTATACATTTTCACACATGTTTGAAAGAAAAATTTTGTACTAGGACCGTTTCTGCAGCTGAAAGTCTCCTCACGCCCGAATACACTCGAACTTGTCAAATATGGACTTGATCTATTAGACTATCGGCTGCTGTTATACATCGCTAGTCACGATGATTTTACATAAGTTTTAGCTTTCGAATGATGCCCTGTCCCTGGCAAGGAGAGCAGACCAATATTTCTTCTAATGGGAGGGTTACACACTTGCAGCCGAGTGTCCTGGAGCAACTTGAAATTTTGTGTTTTGCGCAAGTGTGCAACACAACGCTCGGTACAGGAATGGAACCCGTGATCACTTGATTGTGAGTACAATTCCATAAGCACTGGGCCACCCGACTTCCACAATATGTGTAAGTGTTTTCTTGCCCTCATACATACATACACACTCATATGAAGGTGGGACAGAGCGGTAGCATTAGAAGTCCTGATAAAATCGATCCAACGGCTTTCTATATAGTTGCTGTGTACCTTACATTATTCACATGTGTGGGTCGATCCGATTTTTATAACGAATGACATTTAACCTAGGGGCCTCGTCGTAGCAGGATCAACCAAAGCACCTCGTACTACCCAACAGAACTACTTTACTTTTACGCCACACACACACACACACACACACACACAAACATACACAGAAACACACACACACACACACACACATACTATGTATACGTGCATCAAAAGAAACACTTTTCAAATACAAGTCCTTTGTGATATTTATTCTGCAACGAGATGTATATACTCCCTTTATACTCTCACTCTCTTAAATTCAGTGAACGAGTGATTGACCGGTTGGACGCCAGCAATCTACGAGACTGTTGATCAATAATCAGAATATAAAATAAATAAATAAATAAATAAATATATAGACATATATAAAATTACTATATAAATAAATAAATAAACAAGAACCTGAAAGAGTGGGTAATTATGCAAATATCCTGCTGTTTAACTGAGATGATTAATGAATCCACATGCTAACTTTTTACTCCTTGGTTGATTAACCTCTTCAAAGAGACTTATACCACTGCCTATTAGATTAGATCTCTCGACACATGGAGTGTTAAACAACAAAAGAATTATATATATATATATATATAATATATATATATATAATATATATATATATATATGTATATAAATTTATACACACGAAAGAATATATGTATATATCCACACACAAAACAACACTCATATTTATATATACACACACACACAAAATAATATAATATATATATATATATATATATATATATATATATATATATATATATATATTATATATATTATATTTACACATGAACGTGCATATACACATACGCTCACACACACGCGAATTAAAGGAAAGTCTAGCATGAATTCGGCTTCTAGGCGTAGCAATTAAAATTTAAATGTCTGTAATAAAACTCATTGAACCATCAATAAAAAAATACTATAAATAATATAAAAAGCTCTATAAATAATACAAAGATATTATAAATAATATTTAAAAAATACTCTCTTAAAATTACCTGACGGAAAATTTAACTCTACTTGATCGTCAAGAAAGACAGTATGAAAGCTTACCTTTTTCTCATCATATGTCGCATATATTACGAAAACACCATGTAGTTGATATTATTATTGTAGTTGTTGAATATATTTCATGGGGCTAAAAAACGATATTTTTAACGTCTACTCATATGCGACACTGTTGTTCAACGCAGTAATCATTTTACCGACACCATCGTTATTTCGGCAAATAAGATGATGTCTATAGTTTGCTGATAAAGGTATGATAATGGTTTCATATTTAGGCTCAATGCCAGCAATTTAAGGGGAAGTGGTAAGGGTGTTACATTGACTTCATTGCTCAACAAGTATTTATTTTAACGATTCTGAGAGAATGAAAAGGCGAAGCCAATGTCGTTGGAATTAGAACTTTGGAAATAAAAGGTGGAAGAATGATAAATGTATAATAATTCTTTCTGATAAATGTATAAGAATTCTATCTAATTTTGGAGGGGTGATTTGATTACATCGTCGCCTGTGCACGAATGGTGCTTATTTTATCGACACCAAAGATCTGAAAGGCAGAGTGAACCTCAGCGGAATTTGAACACAGGACGTAAAGAGACGGAAGAATGATGAAGGGTTAATAATACTTCCTATTATATGCACAAGGCCTGAAATTTTAGGGGAGGGGATTTGTAGATTACATCGATCCCAGTGCATAACTGGTACTTAATTTATCGACCCCGAACAGTAAAGTCGACTCCGGCGGCATTTGAACTCGGAACATGGAGATAGACGAAATACCACGAAGCGTTTCGCCGCCTTGATGAACATATAATAACACAATAGCTTCAGGTTAAGTGTATGACTAGCAATTGTCTGGTACTTTATTGACAATTTGAACTCAGAACGTAACGGCGGACGAAATACCGCTAAGCATTTCGCCCGGGGTGCTAATTAAAGGTACAACAATAAGAGTAAAATATATTCGGGTATATTCCTGTTTTCGAGAATATATTAGAGTAACTCTATATTATGTAGTGAGCGCTCGACACTGCTAGACATAATACTCAAACCTATCTGAAAGACACCATTTACTGTTAAATGAAGAAGGTCGTTACGAATAGTGTTGTACTAGAAACCTTATTGTATTTTATTCAAATGAAAAAGCAGAAAGGTAATAACTAGGCTGTCTTTGATTATGAGGTAGGGAAAGAAGACGTGATGTTCATGACTGGATTGTCTTTGATCGTAGACATATATGATTGAGGCAGATTGGGACTAAATATCAACAACATTTCCTGCTGCTACTACTACTACTTCTGCTGCTGCTGATGATGATGATACGGAGCAATGAAAAGATATCTAGGATATCAATATTATGTAAATTGTAAATCTCCTTTAAATCATTACACATACTATCTTTAACATACGTACTCGGCACTAATTAATGGTAGATCTTGATACACTATGACAAGTTTCAAAATACGACGAGAGGGTCACCGGTGGCA
The DNA here is from genome assembly GCF_006345805.1 of Octopus sinensis. Classification (NCBI taxonomy): domain Eukaryota; kingdom Metazoa; phylum Mollusca; class Cephalopoda; order Octopoda; family Octopodidae; genus Octopus; species Octopus sinensis. The sequence goes on from NC_043015.1 coordinate 387,622, forward strand.
AATATGATTTTTAAACCTATCTCTTCTTAATAAGGTCTGACTTGGACAAACAAAAATATCAATATTTCGATTATTTTGTTTCAGGAATAATGACAACATCAGCCAAATCGCCACATTGGCTGAGAGCCAGAGAAGTTTTTGAGGCGTAGTGAAGTTAAATAGAAAAAAATATACATACGACTATGCTTGGTAATTGTTTTATCGATCTCGATAAGTTGAAAGGCTAGGTCGTCCCTGGGACTCAGAATATAGGAAGGTGAAATAAAATACTCTTAGGCAATTAGCCTGAAAGGGGATGGATTATCAGAGTCGTTAGATCATCGGCTCTCCACAGTGGCCATTTAACTGAAGTCAACTTTAGTGTTCATTTCGTGTATGTATGTATATGCGTGTAAGCACACCCAGCCCACATATGTTTATATATATATATATGTGTGTGTGTGTGTGTGTCTGTGTGTGCATATATGTGCGTACATATATATATATACATTTGTGTATATAATATAATATGATATATATATATATATATATATATATTATATATAAATCCTTTAAAATGTTTTAGCCCGAAGGCCGCGGTCATGCTGGGGCACCACCGCTGAATGAGCTACACTAATATGTGAATCAACCTCTGATACGTGGCACTTAATCAACAAGGGAGTTCGATGTTGCTGCCCGCATCTGCGTCTCCTGTCATGAGGTAGGTTCATCTGGGACTCCCGACAAGAATAGATCCAGTTTAGTTTTAAACGATATATATATCGTCCGAATATTTGTTGGTCGCCAATTCGTAATCGTTAAATAAAACAGCAGTCACATACTAGAAATCTGGAATTGATTTTTCTCACAGAAAAAAAGAATTTGCGTAAATTACATAGAATATTACAAAGAAGGCACCAGGGGTTGTTCATTGACCTAGTGGCACAAGGCTTGAAGAGATTAGTGTAAAGATAGAAACACAGTAAAAAAAAAAAAAAACACGGAAAACGAAGAATTATTTATGCATGAATACAGTGTTAATTTGCATACAGCTTACACAGCAGGATATTGATTTACTCAGTAGCCTATTGGATTACATTACGAATTTTATCACCATCCGATACAACTGCTTCATCTAGACGTGTTCCCTAACTCTGACGCGGCTAGGAAATGTTTATGTTTTCTTCGAGGTCTACACCGATGTAAGAGATTTCCTTTTCTTACCTATGCAAACATGGCCTTCTGCTCCTGAAGATTCAAGACAGACGCTGAAATGAAAGACTTCGCTGGGTTTGTGAAGGCTAAATTCTCTTCGATATCATTCAAGCTAACTTTCGTTACTTCTCTTTATAGTATTCTTGTGTGAACGTTCCACTGATTGCATTTATCGGCTTGTAGATCACAATGTTTACCAGGCAGCATTCCACATACAAGACACCGAATATTGATGTACGCTTGATCCAGGATGCAGCTACATAAACTAGACGAGGGGTGGGACAACCTGCTTCTCAAACAATAATCACACCAGTCTTAGATTTTCTGCATTTGTCACAGGCCCCAGAAGACCGGAGAGAAACCGAACGCACAGTCACCTAGCTTAAATCCTTCGAACACTTTAAATTTAACCCAAATGATCTAGGGCAGTCATTTAGATATAGATCGGATCGTATCTCTGCTTGAGACAGTCCTCATTTTAGATCCATTTCTCTGGGCTTGCACAGTTTTGTACGGCTCCGGCGACGTCTACATTATACACCAACACCAAATTTTTCCAGATCACTATAGATAAAATACTTTATCGTGATCGCTATAGATTACCCTATTGTCTAATTAGCAGTTCTAGAACTGATAATTTTCAGTTTGTTGACATTTTCTATAGATTCTGGTGAGAGAGGAACGAATACACTTGGCATACTACAAACATTAAAGCTTTCAGAAAAATACTATCCGTTCATGAGGACTAACAATTTGTAGAGCCGGATTTAACTTCCACTATTCCAGCAGCTGAGACGGATTTTCGCACCAATATACCTTGTCCGTGCTAGACAGTTGAACCAGCTGTAAAATTTCTAAATACAAAATAACAAGTTGTGCAGGAAACGACAAAGCACATATTTTCTGTACTCGTTAATCAAGGCTTCATCAAATCTTCTTTCGGGGACATAGGGAAATCCTCTCTGGTAGTTTACAATACCTATTTCTTTACTACCCACAAGGGGCTAAACACAGAGGACAAACAAGGACAAACTGATTAAGTCGATTATATCGACCCCAGTCCGTAACTGGTACTTATTTAATCGATTCCGAAAGGATGAAACGCAAAGTCGACCTCGGCGGAATTTGAACTCAGAACGTAGCGGCAGACGAAATACCTATTTCTACTCTCAAGGGGCTAAATACAGATGGGACAAACAAGGACAGACAAACTGATTAAGTCGATTACATCGACCCCAGTACGTAATTGGTGCCTAATTTATCGATGCCGAAAGGATTAAAGGCAAAGTCGACCTCGGCGGAATTTGAACTCAGAACGTAGCGGCAACGAAATACCTATTTCTTTACTACCCACAAGGGGCTAAGCACAGAGAGGACAAACAAGGACAGACAAACTGATTAAGTCGATTACATTGACCCCAGTGCGTAACTGGTACCTAATTTATCGACTCCGAAAGGATGAAAGGCAAAGTCGACCTCGACGGAATTTGAACTCAGAACGTAACGGCAGACGAAATACGGCTACGCATTTCACCCGGCGTGCTAACGATTCTACCAGCTCGCCGCCTTATGGTAGTGTACAATACCATTTACTAGGCAAAGTTTTTTTTTTTTTTTTTTTTTTTTGTAAGGAAGAACTCTCTTTCGAGGCACGCTTTTCTTTTTGTCTGGAGTTGACCGCTACCTATTATTTCATTTATTTGACTAGCAAAGAATGGGTCGCATATCTGTTCGTTGTTCGTTTGTTATTGTCATTGAAATGTTTTATCGCCATTTTCTTTTTGTATTTTTCCGTGGTTGTCAACTTGTAAATGTCCGTATTTATAACTATGTTTATTTCATTGTCACTTTTTCTATTCATTTTTTGTGATCTTAATTCTTTATTTTGTATATGTGTGAATGTGACTTCAATAATTTTGAGAGAGGAAGTTTTTATTCCCACAAACTTTGTGGTTAGCCTCACCATGCCCACTGCCACAGAGGTGCTCATATTTAACCCTTTTGAGACACGTCGTGTTTTGGTGTCTGTAGCCAAAATGACTAGAATGTCTTTCATGTCGTGAGTGAAAATGATAGGTGTGTGTAAAAAATAAAGGACAAAGTGCCTGAAATAACTTTATTAGTATGTAAAACTATATATATTGTCTTTACTCTTTTACTTGTATCAGTCATTTGACAGCGGCCATGCTGGAGCTCCGCCTTTAGTCGAGCAAATCGACCCCGGGACTTATTCTTTGTTAGCCTAGTACTTATTCTATCGGTCTCTTTTGCCGTAAACACACCAACATCGGTTGTCAAGCGATGCTGGAGGGACAAACACAGACACAGAAACACAACACACACAAATATATATAAATATATATATATATCTATATATATATATATACGACGGGCTTCTTTCAGTTATCGTCTACCAAATCCATTCACAAGGCTTTGGTCGGCCCGAGGCTATAATAGAAGACACTTGCCAAGGTGCCACGCAGTGGGACTGAACCCGGAACCATGTGGTTGGGAGGCAAGCTACTTACCACGCAGCCACTCCTGCGCCTATTAAATAGTTTTATTTTATATCTACTGAACTATTATATAGTATTATTTTATATCTACTGAAAGACGATCTCTGAAAGACGATTGGCTTTTGCACTTCATCGGGCCGATGGATCGGCCTCAAAATCTCTTCAATTTGTATCACTTGGGCAAATCAAGAAGTTTAACTAATAAACAAAGCAAATAATAAGGATGATTGTAAAAGCATGAGCACACAATAAAGACGTCCAAGGACGAACCTTGGTATTGGTGTGCACATACAACTATATCCAACCACATTCGGAAAAGAAGTTAATAACGCCCTGAACTTGTCATATATCAGTGGGGACTAAGAAACTAACGAAAAATTTGAGGCAAATACGGGAAAACTAAACTTTATTCTGGGAGTAGTTGTAATGCATAATACAGAAATATTCTTCATTTACCTTAACAAGAATTATTCGTAAAGTCCTCGATATAATGTACGGATAGCTTTAAAAAATGCATTACTCTTTACTCTTTTACTCTTTTACTTGTTTCAGTAATTTGACTGCGGCTATGCTGGAGCACCGCCTTTAGTCGAGAAAATCGACCCCGGGACTTATTCTTTGTAAGCCCAGTACTTATTCTATCGGTCTCTTTTGCCGAACCGCTAAGTGACGGAGACGTAAACACACCATCATCGGTTGTCAAGCAATGCTAGGGGGACACACACAGGTCCACCGAGGTCGACTTTGCTTTTCATCCTTTCGGAGTCGATAGGATAAGTATCAGTTACGTACTGGGTCGATCTAATCTACAGGTTCCCCTCCCCAAAAAATTTCGGGCCTTATGCATAGAGTAGAAAGGAATAATTATGATTATGATGAGATAATAACGCGCACGCACACACATACACAACACACACACACACACACCACACACACACACACACACACACACACAGACACACACACACACACACACACACACAAATTTAGCAATTAATTACAGCATATATTGCTTCTTACGCTAGCAATTTCTTAACTACTCTACTATATGCATGCATTTACATACGTACTAACATGCACATATAAACAACACACACATAATACATACATATATATTATATATTATATATATATATATATATATATATATTATATATATATATATATATATACATACCTATGATATGCGTACCTAATATTTATAAGGTTATATGTATATATAT
>NC_043015.1:397654-400154 GCF_006345805.1 Octopus sinensis
AAAATGATGATGATGATTGCAGTAATGATCGCTTTCCCTCTCATTCTACCGATTTAGCGTAACAGGGTAAAATACAACGTGGGTTAATGTTCGTCGCATTATCTTTAAGCACAGCCATACAGCTGCCTTAAATATCACCAGGATGACTGTGTGCTGGTTGTTGTTCTCGTGGTTATTATTATTATCATCATTATTATTATTACTTCTACTACCATTGCTACTACAGTTAATATTTATGTTAATAGTATTATTATTATTAGGATTAGCAGTATTATATTTGCCGAGATTATATAAGCAACAAAGCGTTTATCATTTAATCACTCACTGTATATATATAATATATATATATATATATATATATATATATATATATATATATATTATATATATATATTATATATGTATTATATATGATATATATATATATATAATATATAATATATTATATATATATATATATATATATATACAAACACACATACGTATGTGTTTATATATGTATGTATGTATGTATATATGTATATATGTGTGTGTTTTTGTGTGTGCTATAAATATTAAATGTATATCAGATATAAAATGCATTCGCTTTATCACTTTCTTTCGCTCTCCCTATGTCTATATACATATGTACACACATACATATGCCCACACACACGCGCATGTATATATACATATATACATTTAAGTTACAATATTATCTTACATATGCAACGCACAAATTATAAAAACACGTGTAATATACACACATACAAACACACACTAATATACACACATACATATATACGTACATATATATATATATACATGCATATGTATAGATGCGCATATATATATATATATATATATATATATATATATATATATATATATATATACATATATACATACATACCAATGAGAATATTTACACAAAACACACTCATACACATACACACACACATATATATATATATATACATACCTATGAAAATATTTACACACGTACACAAACACACACACACACACACACACGGACACACACACACACGCTCACACACACACACACACACACACACACACACACACACACACACACACACACACACACACCACACACACACACACGGAGTGACAACCTCCTTTCTGAATTTACAATGTTTCGTTTTTTTCCTTTCATATTTGTCTACATTTCTAAACTTTCGTTATAAGTTTTTTTCTCTCTCTTTCTCTCTCTCTCTCTCGTTTTCTTATTTTTCCTTTGTCTTTGACTCTCCCTCTTCCTTCTATTTCTCTCTGTCTCTCTCTGCCTCATCATTCTGCCTCATATATTTAATTATTCAATTATCAGTTTTTCCGTTTTTTATTTATTTTATTTTTACCCTAAATCTAAGAGGGCAGCTGTCACATCGAAAATGTTTGCAGAATAGTTAAACTCTGTGTGTGTCTCCCTCTCTCTCTCTCACTCTCTCTCTCTCTCTCTAGTTCTCCCACCACCCTCTCTCTGTCTCTCTTTCACTTTCCATTCTCCCCTCACCCATTCATTCATACATTCACTCACACCTCTACAACAGTTCTCTCTCCCTTTTTATCTCTCTCTCTCCCATGTCTACAGATCCATATTTACTTTCTCTACTCTCAATGCCACCACCATTTACGTTTTTCTTTATCTCTTTCTGTCTTTTACACTTTCTGCATCTCTCTCTCTTTCTCTCTATCTCTCACATTTAATCTATCCATTTTTTTCTTCCTCTCACCATTCCTCCAACTTATTCCAATTATTTTTAACTGTCTTCCTAAACACATATATGAACATAATTACCTACAGTACACACACACAAACATATATATGTATATAAATATATCTGTGTGTATGCATACACACACGCGTCTATATATAGATACATATATATGTATATTTTTGAATGTTTATATATATATATATATATATATATATACTGAAACTTTTTGTCCAAATTATTCATTATTATTATTATTATTATTATTATTATTATTATTATTATTATTATTATTATTATATTATCATCATTATCATCAGCATCATCATTATATATTTAAGTGTTTGTGTGTCATGTGAGTGTATACTTTTTAAATATATAAACATCTATATGTGTGTTTTTGTGTGCGTGTAAATGCGTATGTAACACTTACTGGTTACCGTTATCGGGCTCTGACAATTCTAGGGCGGCGCCACCAATATTCCTGCAAATTTATTGGTGCGACGTAATAATTACTTATCTATCTATCTATTTATCTGTCTATCTATCTATCTATCTATCTATCTATCTATCTATCTATCTATCTATCTATCTATCTATCTATCTATCTATCTATCTATCTATCTATCTATCTATCTACATCCAACACATATACATAATTTCCCTCATACACATATGCACGTATATATATATATATATATATATACATATATATATATGCCCAGCCCCCATATATACATATATAGAAGCAAACCTACATACTCCACTCTGCCTGTTACTCCTTC
>NC_043015.1:405154-412654 GCF_006345805.1 Octopus sinensis
GACAGAGTAATGTGTGAAAGAAAGAGATAACTGAAATTTTTAACTCGGTGTGTGTGTATATGTATGTATATTACTTCAAAAGTTCCCGCAAGCCCATATGTAAAAAAAATAAATTTTTTTACGGAAATCGACGGAAAGGTCTACTAGAGACGAAAGATCGCCGGAGACAAGTAATTAGATAGATTTGCAGCGATACCTATTGTCAGATTTTGTTAGGGCCTCTATAGTAAAGGAGTGGATGGGGAAAATGTGATAGAAAATGTGATGTGGTAGCAGCCCTCTCTCCTTACTGCTTCACAAAGTAAACAACGACACAAATAACTACGCAAAGGCAACCATGGTTGAAACAAAAACAAGAACAACGAGTATTCTTAAAAGAGAAATGAAGCATGGTGATTCTCTACCCAAGTGACATTATCGTATCGCCCATCACTTGTCATGTGGTCATAAATTAGTTCGATAGCTGAGCTCTGATTGGCTGTATGCAAATGAGTTCATAACAGGGGTCCGGAACTCTCGTGGAAACAAATTCGCAGGCTGCTCCTCTAAAATTGCAAGCCAATTTGCTAAAGCAGAAAGGAATTCAATTTCTCAACAAAATATGATAATTGTCCTTCTATCATAAGCGACCCAAATAAAGATGGCGACTGTTTGTAACCCGGAAGTCTTTCTACTTTCAACGAATATGTTGTAAACAATCTCAGTAAATAAGTAATTAGGTTTTATTGCTGGTCAAATATTTGAAAACCTTCTTGATATAAATTTTAATATAATTAAGTCTTTGTTTATTATAAATATATAAATCCCATAGCAAAGCTGCTTTTATAGGTAAACTTTCTCAGTCAAACCCTAGCAAGTAAGAACTTGGTAAAGAAAATCTTTTGATTCTATTTGCTTTCTTCAAACCAAGTCATTTTTGACGATATATCTGATACCCGCAACGAAATACTGTCTATAAGTGGATTAATAAAATGAATAGGGATTAAACGAGTTGTCTGTTTTAAGCCACCTCATATCCGTTCATGTTGAGAACATCTAAGCGAATAAATTGCCGTGTTTTCATTTGCTACAACATACAAATTTGCATATATATATCGACAAATTCTAACCATTCCGAAATCGCTAGTAAACACGGAAATCAAAAACTTCTAAGAATAACAAAATAGCTGTAGATATATTAATGTAAATTACCCTCTTGTAAGAACTTGCTGAGTAAAATGCCAAGCAGATTGTGTTTTAGTAAATGACGACTCTTCAAACAAGTCCTTCAATGCTTCATTCTACAAGCACTCTCACTCTTTCTGTATTTCTAATATGAAAATATAACTGTTAGCGAGTTATATTTGAAAGCTAGTGAAATTATCTGAGAATAACTTACGAAAAGAAAAAAAAAACGAAAATTAAAGACGCATCAGGTTTGGGCATCCGAAATTGTTGAGATATTTATTTAACTTAAAACATTCTACAAATAACATTCCGCGTAAATTTCTGCATGTGGACATGCGCTGTTTAAAACATCGAGATATTTGCCACCAAGAGATAGTCTGAGATAGTTTCCACATTATTATCGATTATCTCTCTTTTCGTGGATTGCAAAGACTGTTCAATCCTTAGGGTCCACTGGTACATCTTCAGTTATTAAGACTTGATAAGGAGGCGAGACAGTTGATAATGAAGCAGATTAGCACCATTTTCTTCAACCTCAGGTAACATGTCATCGAATCCCACTGACTTGTTACTTTTCATAGTTCTTATCGCTTACTCGATACCCTCATGCGCTACGTTCCGAGTTCAAATTCTGCTGTGGTCGAACTTGCCTTTCATCCATTCTGGGTCAATAAGTAGTCGATTTACTCCTCCCCCGAAATTGCTGGCCTTGTGCTAAAATGTGTAACCAGTATTAACAGTATTATATTTATTAATATAATATTATGATACATAGGTGCAGGCATGACTGTGTAGTAAGAAGCTTGCTTCCCAACCACATGTTCCTGGGTTTAGTCTCACTGCGTGGCACCATGGGCCAAAATCTTGTGAATGGATTTGGTAGACAGAAGCTGAAGGAAGGCCGTCATATATATATATATATATATATATAATATATATATATATATATACAACATACGATATGTTGCATATATATATATATATATATATTTGTATTTATGTGATATCTGAATATCTTCTCACCTGGTTCTCTATGAGCATTTTAATGTGGTTTAGAGTCAAGTTTTAGCTGCTATTTCCAGCGTGGTGGTATCTCTTAGATACCCTATAATTTTAATAATTATTATGAACTTCGAAGGTTTTTTTCCCATGCTGGCCACCTGATAAGATCGGTATTTCAATATCGATCTTATCCTTATATGTATATATATATATGTCATCTTGACAACCGATGCCGGTGTGTTTACAGCCAAGTAACTTAGCGGTTCGTCTAAAGAGACGAATTGAATAAGTACCAGACTTACATATAATAAGTCAAGGGGTTCATTTCTGCGACTAAAAACTCTCTAAGGAGGTGCTCCAGCATGGGCGCAGTCAAATGATTGAAACAAGTAAAAGAATAACAGAATGCGTGTATGTGTTTGTTTGTTTTGTATAAATGTGCGCGTCTACGCACGCACTTAGACATACTCTTACTCTTTTACTCTTTTACTCTTTTACTTGTTTCAGTCATTTGACTGCGGCCATGCCTGAGCACCGCCTTTAATCGAACAAATCGACCCCAGGACTTATTCTTTGTAAGCCCAGTACTTATTCTATCGGTCTCTTTTGCCGAACCGCTAAGTGACGGGGACGTAAACACACCAGCATCGGTTGTCAAGCAATGCTAGGGGGACAAACACAGACACACAAACACACACACACATACATATATATATACACATACATATATACGACGGGCTTCTTTCAGTTTCCGTCTACCAAATCCACTCACAAGGCATTGGTCGGCCCGGGGCTATAGCAGAAGACACTTGCCCAAGGTGCCACGCAGTGGGATTGAACCCGGAACCATGTGGTTGGTTAGCAAGCTACTTACCACACAGCCACTCCTGCGCCTAATCCTTTTAAAAATATTCATTTTTATATTTGCTTTCTTGCAGTGTCTCTCTTTGATTATTCTCCTTTTATTATTTTATATTTGCGTTTAGCAGGATAAGGCGGGTGTGGAAATAGTAGCCTCTTAATCCAGCCTCCCTCTTATATTTCTCTCCCCAGCTCTGATGCCTGACAGGAAGGGAAATAGCCTATAAGGCGTAAAAATCTGTTTAAAAAACTAAAAAAAAGAATAAAAAAACAAAACTGTGTGTCTGTTTTCATTTCGTTTTGTTTTTATTTCTTATTCCACTCCCCACGCAAACATATCAAAACGAAAATTATAAAATCTCCCGCCCGCAAAATAATATTCATTTATTGGTTTTGGTTTACAGATTGGCAGGAGGCGTTTTAACGTCTCTTTCTGTCTTTGGTCTGGAACATAATTCAGGCCGTGAGTGTTTTACAGCTAATTTTGTATCGGAATTTCATTTCCAGAAAAAAAAAAAAATAAAAAAAACACTAAATAAGTTGAGTAAACAGAATTATATGAATAATAATACGCGGGGACTACAACATTTTAGTTGGTGTGCAATCAGCGGATGAAATTCACTCACGTACAAGTATGGAATATCATACTCATACGCACACATACGTATATATGTCAAGCGATGTTGGCGGTACTAACAAAAACACAAACACACACACACACACACACCACACACACACACACACACACACATATATATATATATATATATATATATACATATATATATACACATATACGTATATACGATGGGCTTCTTTCAGTTTCCGTCTACCAAACCCACAGTGAGAAAGTACTAATAAAAATTAAGAAAAAAACTAAAGCCTATATGTCACTGTTTAAGCTCGGTCAATTTGAGCTAATTTGTCTGCTATTTCTAGCAAGTGGCGAGACACAAACATACACACACACACACACACACACACACACACATATATATATATATATAGAGAGAGAGAGAGAGAGAGAGATACATATACATATATACGATGGGCTTCTTTCAGTTTCCGTCTACCAAACCCACAGTGAGAAAATACTAATAAAAATTAAGAAAAAAACTTAAGCGGATATGTCACTGTTTAAGCTCGGTCAATTTGAGCTAATTAGTCTGCTATTTCTAGCAAGTGGCGAGATCCGTTACCTTGATTGTGCGAACAGTTCAACGTCCTAATAACGATAACGTTGTGTGTTATATTACTCACATAGTTTGTGGGTCAGTGTGAATGTATTAACACGTTTTTGTTTACAATCATTGCTGAGATAAATAAACGAAGACATGAATTTTCTTGTACTGCACCTGTCTTGTAGTTGACAAACAACTGGCAAATGTTATTCAGTCATTAAGGTTCACAAACTGACAGAACCGTTAGAGGATCGGAATAAAATGTTCAGGTATTGAGCTGGCAGAATTGATAGCACACCGAGCAAAATGCTGGACGGCATTTCGCTCGTCCTCACCTTTTAGTTCAAATTACGCCGAGGTCGGCTTCGCCTTTAATTCTTTCGGGGTCAATAAAATAAGTGCCTGTTAAACACTGAAATCGATGTTACGACTAAAGTTTCCCCAAAATCTCAGGCTTATTGGAGAAAAATCATATTGTTATATAAATATGAATAGAATATAGATATGATTAGAATATCGCAGGAGTGGCTGTGTGGTAAGTAATTTGCGTACCAACTACATGGTTCCGGGTTCAGTCCCACTGCGTGGCACCTTGGGCAAGTGTCTTCTACTATAGCCTCGGGCCGACCAAAACCTTGTGAGTGGATTTGGTGGATGGAAACTGAAAGAAGCCATCGTATATATGTATATATGTGTGTATATGTTTGTGTGTCTGTGTTTGTCCCTCCAACATCGCTTGACAACCGACGCTGGTGCGTTTGTGTCCTCGTTACTTAGTGGTTCGGCAAAAGAGACCGATAGAATAAATACTAGGCTTACAAAGAACAAGTTCTGGGGTTGACTTGCTCGACTAAAGGTGGTGCTCCAGCATGACCGCGGTCAAATTACTGAAACAAATGAAATAAAAGCTAAAAGGAAAAAATATTTTTGTAATTATTTAATTTGTAACTTTAACTGCAAAATAATTTGCCTTACTTCTCATGCAAGGTGCAGCCGCAGTTATTTTTTTCTTTATCTAATCTCTAATGTGCCACGAATTCAAAAGAACCGAGAATTACTGCAATAACGTTTTAGATGATAAGGATTTGGCTTTGATTTCTTTCAGAAATGTCTAAAATCAGCAGAGTGAAGTTTGAATGTAATATATTCCATACTTTCGCTGTTTTAAGTTTGTTTTTATTGTCGTAGACATATACATCTTGATTATTCCTTTAATGTTGACCCAAAGAACATTCAAGACGCGATAGCTGAGGTGGGGAGAAGGTTGTGCCGAGCACTGGCTGGTGTTGTATTAGAATGAAGAAACGTGAAACGACATACCTTGCTGAAGACCACAACTCACTGACTGACTCGGGAATTGAACGCAAGAATCCAAGTCATGTCTTCTCACAGAAAGCAAAAAACACACAAAAAAAATTCTCATGAATACACTGTTTATTCATGTAAGCATTGTAGTATTGAGGGCATATTTAAGTATTTTTCATATTTATAGGAAAAGACTAAAAAAAAACAAAAAAAATCAATCTGTTTTCTTAGAAGTACACATCTTGAGATTTTCCCAAATCTTCTCTGAAATAGCTTGGAACTGAGCATCATATTCTTTCAGATCAAGGATTATTAGCTAATCTACACGGGTTATTAACTTATTTAGTCCAAGTGGTGCAAGATTTCAGTCAATGTGAACATATTAGTCCGGTACAGTTGAGTACGTACCCGTTGTCTCTTTTTCTTGTCCGCACAAGTTTTACGACAGGATCATGCAAAAAAGTCCACACCTTGTTGAACGAAGAAACCCCAGGCCATCTTGTGACGAATGAAAGTTTCTCAGTTGTGTACTCTAATGTCAGTTTTCAGTTTTACCACACCAACAATTCCATTCTTGTTCGTTCCCCACCATTTCCATCAAACGGTCTTAGCAAATTTGAGGAATCTGTTCTTAATTCGAATTACGTATCCTACTCTTTGTGACTAGTCCCAAAAGATGTTTACTTCGATGTTAGTGGCCTTTGCTTTGTCGGCATTTCTCTCATTTCAAAATCGATGATGGTGAAAGTCCTCCATTTAGATAAAGTGCTGATTGTTGCTAATATTTAAATCTGTGTAGGAGAACGAGGATCACAACTGTATCATAAACGAGTAAATTCTTTCCGACTGGAGTTTCTTGTGAGAATACCCGTACTGGAAGACGTCCAAACAAACATTTCATGGTCTTTGCTTCGGTGGTGGTCAAGAGACGACTTCCCAAGTATTCAAATTTGCAGATGTTCTCCAAAAGCAACTTTTAATTTTGAAAGCAAGCAGTGGAGAGTTGAACATCCCCAAAGACTCTGGAAACAAGATAAAAAGCAAATCCTTCACTTTTAGACATTTTATTATTGACGGAATACTGAAGGTTAGTCATACCGTAAATCGTTGAGTATAGTCCACTCTTGAGTACAACACGCAGGGAATTTTTAGGTGGCTGTACCTCTGAAACACCTAAACCTTGTGTATAATACGCACTCCTCTAACTTGAGTCGTGCGTAATTAACCCAACAGCATCTAGTCGGACAAACACTCCCGGGCATGCGTAATACAATAATGGTGATGTTCTTAACTGTTATATGGTAGTATAAATATGCTTGCAAATTGTTTTTGTTACATGTTATTCTGTGTCCTGAATACTTTTATATTAATAAATGTTGTTTACAGCAAGTTATGGATGATTCTTTTATGATTTCATTGCTTTCAGGCTTAGCTTAAGTTTATTTTCGCGCCTGACATCACAAATTGCATCGGAACAAACATTGCCGGACAGCAAATAGAGACTCGGACATTGCTTAGAAAATATTTTTCATTTTTAACCTCGTATATAGTACGCACTAGTGGTTTTGATCTTTAAATTTTGGGAAAAAAATGCGGATTATACAGGAGGATTTACGGTATGTATTAGAGATATATTTTTTCTATCGCCTCGCAGTAAATTACCTTTGAATAGCTTCCTATTTCTCTCGAATTCTATGTCGATTCTTGAAGAAAGTTCTGACTTCACGATGTGCATAATGGTTGTTATAAATATATTTGGTAAAACTATACAATCCTGCTTGATTATAAATTTAGCTCTAAAAGCGTCTGTTGAGCGTCCATAGTCAGAACAGTGGTAAATATTTTGTCATGAAGAAAACTTAGGATCATGAAGATCCTCATAGGACAGCAAAAGCACGAAAGAAGATGACAAGTGTTAGTGTTAAATGCCTTGATAATGGAATTCACAGAACATTTTTCAGATAGTCGTTAGGAAGGATTAATT
>NC_043015.1:417654-437654 GCF_006345805.1 Octopus sinensis
TAAAGAAACAAGGTCAACATCACCACCCATAAATTACTGCAGCGCCAATCTTATATCGGTCCGTGTATTGTGGCGCAAAGTTATGCACATACAATACATGGCACACAGGCTTGACCTCTTTATATATTGCCCTCTGTTTTGGATACCAAGTGCAGGTTCAATTATAGCCTACTCATGTCAGTAGAATACAGGATTTAGTATATATTGGTTTTAAAGTTTGGTACGAGGTCATCAATGTCGGGGGAGTGTGTAGGTCGATTACACTGACCCCAGTGCTCAACTGGTACTTATTCTTTTTATGTGCTAGGCACAAAGCTCGAAATTTCTGGGGAGGGGGCCAGTCGACCAGATCGACCCCAGTACGTAATTGGTAGTTATTTTATAGAGCCCGAAAGGATGAAAGGCAAAAACTAACCTCGGCGAAAATTAAAGCTCAAAACATAAAGAAGGACAAAATGTCGGTGTGCTAACTTTTCTGCCAGCTCGCCGCCCAAAACTTACCATATAAAATCTAGAGAATATTATTAATTTTCCATTGTGAAACCATCAGCAGCAAAGCTCCCGACTCCCTGACACCTTCTTGAATCTAGACCTGAGTTACCTTACTTCTTGATCCTGCTTGCAGATATTTTTCAGGTAAAGAAGCACCCGCTTTTGTAACTTCCTACTGCTATGTCTTTTCTCTGAATTGGTTTCAACTCCCGTTAAAATATCTCTATTACTTTCAATGTTAACAAAGGAGTAATTATTAGAACTTTATTAACATCATTTACTCTTGTTGCTATGTTGACCTTCCTACTTTAGCTTATTCGAGTATATTTTCATTTTCGCGTGTTATTGTTATATGTATAGGTAAGTGTATTTTTTGTTTCATGAATATTTTTTCTCTTTATCCCGATTTAAAATTTGTTTATTTTGGTTTATATTAATCTTTTTGCAACTGAATACTTTATACTTATTGGCTGTTGCTTTTAGTGTTAAGTGTTTGTTATTTACATTATATTCTGTAGGTTGTATTGAATAGAATGCAAACACCGACCGTCTATGATATGTAACTGTTTTTCTTGTACCAGCCAAAAATGGAGCTTGTTCGCATGCTCCAGCCAATTAGAAAATGAAGCTAAACCACCCCACAAATCATTCACCGAGAAGGATGGCACGTTCAGTGAGCAATATAGTCCATGATATGCGAGAAGACGAGGTCAAATTTGAAATTCTTTTGATAGTAGGTTAGTTAGATGAAACTCGATTTGGAATTAAAAGATTTTACGTGTATATTTTTGTAATGGGAAATATTCTCATAAAGGTTTCCAAACAAAAACTATTTTATTTCATTTTATTATATGTTTATTTTCTTTCTTACAATACTTATGTGTCATTAAAAATGATTACACTTTGAAACTTAATGTTTTCTGCACCGAAATAGCCTGGTTACGTAACACCAGTCGGTTACCTCGCCGCTATGTTTTGACAGCAACCAGTCTGTTATAGAAGGTACTTCAACACATAGTTTCATAAAACTTGACGAATTGCATATTTTCATTTTTCTATCAATAGCTTATTATTGTCCTTGTTAACATACTGCTTATATTGTATTTGTTAACAAACTGATTATATATTTGTTTAATTATTGTAATTGTAATATCAAACAAATATTGTATTTCCAAGGTTATTGTTGTTTGTGTAAGAGCTACAAACACTTTGCATTGTTATGATCCTATACGTACTACCTGAGTAAAACATATTCACTCTCAACAATTAGTATGTCTACAATGGAGGTGGGAACAGAAAAATGTTAAATTCAGAAGAGAATAAAGAAAAAAATAGATGAGACCTACTGATTTAGTGTGTATTCTTGACTAAATGTATTTCATATCATTTACATTGGACATATCGTTGAAAATGTGTACTTGTCTTTTATTACCATGTCTGTAAAAAGAGGCACGAAACATGTACGTATGTGAAATGTGGAGCATCGTGTGTTGGAAATGGAGTAATTTAAATGAGATTAACGAAGGGTAAGTAGTTATATGAACTGAATGTTAAGTGGACAATTAAGTTGGAGGATGCATGATGGAGTTCATCTCACGGAGCCATTGGTATTTCGGAGAGGATGATGCGAAAACACCGCGAATTTGCTGGAGATTGTTTTCGCAAAGGACCGACAATTTCAGTTGTAGCTTAGCGGTCGAGAAAGATTCGGAAGAGTGCGATGAACAAATGATCCTTATCTTACCGGATTTGTTTTAGAATTGTTCACTACGAAGGGAGGATATTAAGTTTAAGGATAGGAAGCAATCTTCCAAGCGTTGTTGACAGATATTTGAATCATTTCTGACATTTCGCACACACACACACACACACACACACACACACACACACACTCATACACACACACATACACACACACACACACACACTCACACATACACACACACACCACACACACACACACACTCACACATACACACACACACACACACACACATACACACACATATACACAGAATGTAACACGGAAATATGTCCATATGTATATGAGCATATATATGTACATATATGTCTCTCTCTCTCTCTCTCTCTCTCTCAGTATATATATAAAATTTAAAGGACTGACCACTAACAGTGGACTGTCAATATGCTAGATATAGACGTCAAAATCTCTATTCTAGCATATTGACTGTCTACTTTTAGTGGTCAGTCCTTTAAATTTTGTATGTAAAAAATATTTTCATCTTCGGATTTTTTTAATATGCTTGGCCACTGGTTTTAATTGATTAATATCAATTTCTACCCTTATTCAATTTTATATATATATATATATATATATATATATATTATATATATATATATATATATAACGGGAAGCTTTATGAAAATAAACAAAAGACGAAGGCAGGTGGAATACAAACAAACAATTGTATTAGTATGGCGCACAGGAATATAAATAAAACAATTCTTCATATATATATATATATATATAATCAACTACACTTAACTAAGGGTGTGAATAACACTAACATTGCTAGAAACAGAAGCTAAACTTCTCCAGTTCTGTTACAAAGCACATAACATATACTCTGTAACAGCATTGGACTATTCTAGCTCATATGTCTGTGCAGAATTGACAGAGAAAGCAAAAGTAATTGATACTGGGATATCTACCCCGCACTTTGTAGTTTTACAAATAGGGACGACTATCTATTTTTCTTTGGGTGTGTGTTTTTTTAGTATATTTGCTACATTTTTCCGTACGTGTTTATATATAGTGCGAGACGAGTGGTTTTCGATAGATTTAGCTCTTCTTTCTAGCAAACAGGTGCATATTGTACCCTGACATTCAACACACACACGCACACTCGACAAAGCGCATAAATGCAAAACAAGGTGAAGAAATTAATACTCGAATACCAACGGCAGATTAATATGCTTTTTGTTAAAGCTGAAACAAATCTTCAAAATCTGATACTCAATTTAACGTTACCGTTCATCAGACAATTTGTGATAATACTAAATCAAAATTCTGATGCTTAATGTAATATGATAGAATATGATGCGCACGCAGTTTGTAGCTGTTTTATCAAATGAAACGTCAGTAAAAATATTCTTTTGTACACTAGGCATAAGGCCCGAACTCTTTGGAGAGGGGGCCAGTCGATTAGATCGACTCCAGTATGCAACTGGCATTGAATTTATGGACCCCGAAAGGGTGAAAGGTAAAGGCGACCTCAGCGGAATTTGAACTCAGAATGTAAAGACAGACGAAATATCGCTCAGCATTTCACTTAGCGTGCTAACGTTCCTCATTTAGTTATTGCCCACAAGGGGCTAAACACAGAGGGGACAAACGAGAGCACACAAACGGACTAAGTCGATTATATCGACCCCAGTGCATAACTGGTACTTATTTAATCGACCCCGAAAGAATGATAGGCAAAGTCGACTTCGGCGGAATTTGAACTCAGATCGTAGCGGCAGACGAAATACCTATTTCTTTACTGCCCACACGGGGCTACACACAGAGGGGACAAAAAAGGATAGACAAAAGGATTAAGTCAATTATATCGACCCCAGAGCGCAATTGGTCCTTAATTTATCGACCCTTAATTTATCCTTAATTTATCGAAAGGATAAAAAGCAATGTCAACCTCAGCGGAATTTGCACTCAGAATGTAATGGCAGACAAAATACCACTAAGCATTTCACCTGCTAAAGTGTCTGCCAACTCACCGCCTGCGTTTATAAGAATGTAAATGCAATATATTTACGTGAGTGGTGATATATTTAAAAGAAAAAAAATGCGTTCAGTATATCTGTGGTTGTGTGACTATCTTATGTCAAGTAACGGAAAATAGTTTTGGTTCACAAATACAGACATCTTAATGAGCACTTAAAATTAAATAATTCATGTTGAAGGCAGACCTGAGAAAAAAATTCTGAAATCATTATTTGAAGCTGTTTAATCAGTATCGAACATTCAAATATAATCTATAAGTAAAGTCTGGTAGTTAGAATTTACCTTCTACGCAACTGAAGAGGTGTAATTATGTCGAAACATCAGGAATTTTCATCCCACCTACCAAAGATCTCTCGCCTTCCTTAATACATTCTTGATCCGCTAATGTTCTGAAATTATCTACTTGAAATGAAAGAAGTAAAAATAATTCTCGTTATCTCTAGATTCAGTTCCTTTCATTTTGGATTTAATTTCGATTTTTCAAAATTTCCTTAGTTCTAAATTTAGGATGCTGTCACATAGATTACTAAATACAAAATATTTATATTCGAACACGAGAAATATAAACACAAAAGCATTGTTTCTATATAACAATACATACAAACAGACCAAGCTAAAAGTGCATTAAGGAAGCACATTCCAAATAAAATTGTGACGTGAATGCAAGGCTTGTAAGCTATCCCGTTATCCGCCGCATGAGTAGCACTTATATCTCCTGAACTACGTAGACTACAACCTCGTATACTAACACAGCACTGAAGGGGAATCATTGATTTATGCACTAAAATCTGTTACCGTTTCTTTCAATGTTAAGGCCTCTATAAAATATCACTCTCTGATTTGTTTTCACACTTTATTTTTCTGTCTCTTTTTCTCTCTCCCCCTCTCTCTCTCTCTCTCGTGTGGATAGAATCAGATAAAGTTACATGTGTTTACAATATAAATAGTTTAACAGAAAATAAAAACTGTAAAGTGACCCAGATTGGGTCAATAACCTATGAGTTCACCCATCTGCTCTTACGTATATGTATACAAATATACATAAATGCACATAAATGCGTAATATGTATGTATGTATGTATATATATATAAATATATGTACTATTATATATATACATATACACATATATATACATATATACACTCATATATTTATATATGTATACACACATGAATATGTCTATACACATATAGACATATTTATATATATATATACCTGTATGTATATACATATACATATATATATATATATACTTATATACAGATATATACATATATATACACACATACATATATGCATACATATATACATATATATATATGCATATATACATATATACGTATATATATATTTATATATACATACGCGCACACACACACACCACACACACACACACACACACACACACACATATATATATATATACATACATACATGCATACATACATATATGTGTATGTGTGTGTTTGTGTAATGTATTGTTCCGTTGCTTGTGGTTCCCATTTAAATTATACAGTGACAGATAAATATCATTTTGATATCCCCACCATTCAAATTCAATGTGCAGTTATTTTACCAGCCTCTGAATATTCAAATCTCGCTCCAGCTGCTATAGTGTGTTCTGTATTTCCAAGGAATCAGACAAACTCAAAATACAAAGATTGTTTTTTACTCTTTGAGAAAAAGTGTAACAGAACGACGTATATTTGAAGGAATACACTTCATATCATATCATATCATATCATGTTAAGTCCAATTTGATCCCGGTGACCAGTCAATTCAATGCTCCTCAGTCCTCCAAAATCTCTGCAACAGTTTCTTTAATGTTTTTGTTCCCGTGTGAGTGTAGCGCATACTCAAGAAGACCTGTCTCTTGTTTTACTTTGTGCCGTTTTCGTTCCAACATCAGTAGTCCTTTGCCTATTTTATAATATATATTCTGCAAAATATGGTATACTTCTATATAAATCAGTGTACGATTGAACTCGTAGGAGAACATTAAAAGCCACGTTAAATTGGAAGTTAATTCTCTAAGTATTTTGAACCGGTTTTATGTTAATTCAGCTGGATTGAACTGGAAGTATCATACTCTGAGAGATCATTGAATCCGTATAAGTGTAAGCCAATAACAGAGTAGTAAGCATATCGATCTAAAATTGCAGGTATTTTTCACTCAAATTATACACTACCGTTGCAAAAAAGCGAGAGACTTATTGTGTTACTGTTTTATTTCATTGATCATCGGTAAATACTCAATTTATCCTTAAACCTTGAACGGTGGAAATGTGTTGCACGAACGTGTATGCCAAACGGAAAAAAAAAAAAAGAACGTCGCGTTTTCATAAGTTAATTGTTATAGTTATCTTTATTTTGAATAAAGTCTTAGGAGTGGCTGTGTAAATAACTGGTAAATAACTTACTTACCAACCACATGGTTCCGGGTTCAGTCCCACTGCGTGGCACCTTGGGCAAGTGTCTTCTACTATAGCCTCAGGCCAACCAAAGCCTTGTGAGTGGATTTGGTGGACGGAAACTGAAAGAAGTCCGTCGTATATATATTATATAACAAATGGACCCACATGGTGCAGTCATCGAGTCGACAGAGTACTGGAGTCGGAGGAGAAATGTAAGGTTTTTGTGGGACTTTCCTATTCAAACGTACAGGAAATTAGAAAGTAATAGACCGGACATAAAAATTATAGATAAGGATATGCGAAGTTGTTTACTGATCGACCCATCATGCTCATTTCATTCCAATGATCATAAAGGTCGTGCATATAACTTTTGCGATGGGAACATTAAGCTAAGATATACAGAAATGGCTGGAAAAACTGGAGTAGAATGCCCTGAAGTGCTCGTACAGAAAGTTTGCCTGTTAAGGACAGCAAGGATTATTAGAGGGTTCAAAGCATTCGAAAGACTGCTAAAAACTGGCGGATACATAAGGTTACAGTTAGTAACCCGCTACCCATATAAATTCTACCAGGAATATGACCGGACCTGAGCCAAACCAAGATAATAATAATAATAATAATAAAAAAAATTAAAATAATAATAATTGTTATTATTATTATTTCAAATTTTTGCCACAATAACAGCTTGGGTGTGGTGGGGATGTGTCGATTACATCGATCCCAGTGTTTAACTGGTACTTATTTTATCGACCCCGAAAGTTTGACAGGTAAAGTCGACCTCGGTGGAATTTGAACTCGGAACGATGCAGCAGACAAAATACAGCATAGCATTTCGCCCGGTGTGCTAACGATGCTGCCAGCTCGCTACCTTAACAACAACAACAACAACAATAATGATAATAATAATGATAATAATAATAATAATAATAATAATAATAATAATAATAATAATAATAATGATAATAATAATGATAATAATAATAACAATAACAATCTTTTCTGCCATAAGCAGAAGGTCTGAAATTTGGGGAAAGAGGATGAGTCGATTACGTCGACCCCAGTACTCAACTGGTACTTAATTATCAAACCCGAAAGGTTAAATGCAAAGTCGACCTCGGCGGAGTTTGAACTCAGAGCATTAAGATGGAAGAAATGCTACTAAGAAACTTTTCGTCCAGCGTACTAACGATTAATAATAAGGAAATTGATGACTCTGCTAGAAGATGTGTCACTTTGCGTGCTTTTCAACGACGGCTGAGTCCTGATTGTACCAACTCGTAATCTAAAGCATTCCAGCACTGCCTACCCCGTAATCTTATAACTAAGATTTTCGCAAAATGTCTTTAAAAGAGAGTAAAACGTGTCGATATATTCCGAGGGTGATTTTGTTGTTTTACTTAGTCATAGCGTGTAGGCCCTTGACTGGTCGAAATTGTCGTTAACAATGAAGATATTCAACCTGGTCGCTATTATATACTCACCGATAAGGCGGCGAGCTGGCAGAAACGTTAGCGCGCCGAGCGAAATGCTTAGCGGTATTTCGTCAGTCGTTACGTTCTGAGTTCAAATTCCACCGAGGTCGTCTTTGCCTTTCATCCTTTCAGGTTCGATTAAATAAAGTACCAGTTACGCACTGGGGTCGATATAATCGACTTAATCCGTTTGTCTGTCCTTGTTTGTCCCTTCTATGTTTAGCCCCTTGTTGGTAGTAAAGAAAAATGACATACTCACCGATAAACCCTCGACTGGTCTTTCGGGATGCTAAAAATATTAGTCAAAATAGTCCTCAAATCATATCCGACTATTTTTAAAATGGTTAATAATACATTAGACAGTATATTTTCTGATATTTGAAAACACACCGGTGAATTTTCACGGCTTGAACGCATATACACATACGCCTGCTAGATCAATACTGACCTATAACTAAACATCAGCAACAAGAACATGAAAAGAAAAAAAAAAGTAATATTATAGGATTCCTATAAAAGTTTTGTTGTTCAATTTTCACACACGACACATTAAAATTTTATTGATTGATTCGAACATCGTACTTTTCATGACTACATCAGGTTATATTTTATAGTTTGTGCAGGGTCGATGCTACGCACTGGTATAACCATGAGATCATTTAGAGCTATAAAATATGAGTCCTCTACAAGAGACCAATGAAACATTTCAAATTTTATATCAGATAACTGATTTTCCTGGTTATATGCTTAATCATAAAAATTATAGCTTTCTATTTAGAAAGTTGTTTATAAAACTCTGACTGTTTTTCGGCTGTTGTAAGGATAGCAACGTAAGCTGCGTTAAAAACAGGAGATAAGAATATTAATTTTGCAGCATAATTTGGGTCTGGTTTAAGAGCACTGAATACCCTTGCAACGGCCCTATGTTTGTGTTTTTAATTTCTGTATATCATTAAACAATCTTGACGTAGATACGTGTAAGTTTC
Organism: Octopus sinensis; assembly: GCF_006345805.1. Lineage (NCBI taxonomy): Eukaryota > Metazoa > Mollusca > Cephalopoda > Octopoda > Octopodidae > Octopus > Octopus sinensis. The sequence continues at coordinate 426,765 of NC_043015.1, forward strand.
AACATCTGTCAGATGACGTGTACTAGAAATGCTGCACATAAAATAAGTGAATGCTAAAAGGCTGGCGTTGTGGGGTTGCAATATGGGTCCAGTTGTTAGTGTAAACTCTCTTGATTTGTTATATTTCTTATTACTTTTTGCTTTGCTTCCATCTTGAATTTGGAGAATTGAACGGGGGCATCACAGAGTGGAATTAAAGGAAGATCGTTGCACTTAGAAATCTATCTGTACCTCATTTCTTCCAATGGGTACAGAACACGAACACACTTTTATCTACAATGTGGAGATTATCACCCGGGTTCCAATATAGCGTTTAGAGTTCCATATAATATTTTGTTATTCAAATTTATGTGCAATAAATTGTTTATAATTCCACAATAATATATATATATATATATACAAAATAAGAAAATGGAGAAATACATCCTTCTCCATTTCCTTATTTTGTATTATGAATTTGTGGTAAAACATTTTACCTTTGCCCATATAATACAGTAAATGAATTAATTGCATCGCAATTCTTAACATTATGTATTAACTTTGTTGGGTACTTCACTAGCAGTATATTGGATATATGATTTCCCATGGAGGGTTGCATTTACAACCCCTATATCAATTTGTATATATATATATATATATATATATATATATATATATATATATATATATATATATATATATATACTTTAATTAAAAGCAGCAGAAATTCAACAAAATCTGTTACTCGGAGTTTCACGTTCACGTTCGTCGGACAGTTTTGATAACAAATTTCTGCTGCTTTTAAATAAAGCATATTACTCTACCCCTGGTATTTGAGTACTCTTTTTTCCACCTTGTTTCACAATCATGTGTTTACTCCGGTATATATATATATATATATAGGCGTAAGTGTGGCTGCGTGGTAAGTAGCTTGCCTACCGACCACACGGTTCCGGGTTCAGTCCCACTGCGTGGCACCTTGGGTAAGTGTCTTCTACTCTTCGAATTTTGGAACAAGGCCAGCAATTTCACAAATGAGTGTAAGGCGTTTACATCGACATTTTTCTCTCACTCTTTCCTCCTGCATCTTGCAGCTCACCTGCGACAGACCGGCGTCTCGTCCTGGTGGGGAACCTGTACGCCACGCAAACCGGGAAACCGGCCCTTATGAGCCAGGGATGGCTCGAGAAGGAACAAAACAACTACTGTTGATTGGCAGAGTTTTAACATCGATTCCTGAAAGATAAAAGGCAAAGCTGACCTCAGTGAGATTTGAACACAGAAAGCTGAGAATCGGATAATGCACTGCATGTCATTCTATCCGATGCTCAACCGACTCTGCCAAGTAGTCGCTGGACTGGACTGACTACTACATGACATTCCGTCCGACGCTCTAATTACTCTTGTTTGGTGGTGTTCGCTCATAATTAATCAATCATTTGAAAGGGAGAGAAAAAAAAAAAAGAAAATGCAAAACAAAACAGGAAAAATAAAACAAAAACAAGCTGCGTGTTACGTCCGTCAGTATATTTCAAACATTTGTTTGAAATATTCATGTGGAATGTCTGTAACATCCTCGCCGCCTCTCACCCCCACCCGCAATCCCACGCAAGCACATACATTACCTAATCTCTTACATGTACAATCTCACCCCTTTACTCTTTCTCCCTTTGGTTATACATACATGCATACATATATACATACATACATACATACATACATACATATATATATATATTTATATATATATATACACACACATACACATATATATATGAATATATATACATATATATATACGTATATATATGCATATATATATACGTATATATACATATATATATATATACATGCATATATATATATATATATATACATATATATATATGTATATATGTATATATATATATGTATATATGTATATATATATACATATATATATACATATGTACATATATATATACATATATACATATATATATACACACATGCACACATAAATACATTCATGCAAGTTATATGTTATATGTGTATACAGATACATGCATACATACATATATGCATACACACGCACATACATACATCAGAGACACACACCTACGCCACCTACGTGCAATATTTCGGCACTTAAAAAAAATCCATGTATATTTAGACACGCAAACACACACACACACACACACACACACGTCCACTGACACATAGTACGTATGGCCTCATTTATAGATTCCTACACTTGAACATTTACAAATAAATTGTTATGAACGTCTATTTTTATATAAAACACGTCAATAATGATGTGATTTCGCTATGATTTTTGTCTCTTAGTCAATAAACCACATCTCTCTCTCTCTCTCTCTCTCTCTCTCTTTCTCTCTTTCTCTCCCTCCCTCCCTCTCTCACTTCATTTCTGTGGCAAAAGTAGTAGAAAGGCAAAGTCAACCTCCCGGGGTTTTCAAACTAAAAACGTGATAAAGAAATCAGAATAAAGCTATCATTTTTTCCTTTCATTTTTATCAGGCAGCGAAGGGAGCGTCTAGCTGTTTGGGCGAGCTAGAAATAGAAAATAGAAAAATCTCACTAACTTTGAGTCCAGCACCTTAAATTCAAATGAATCATAACTATGATTTTAATTTGATTTTTGCTTCTGTGACTGTTTGTATAGTGCCATATTTATTCTTGGAGAAAACCTAAGTAATTAAATACATATATCCCTTTCGTTGTATTAGTAGGGAGCCCTTAACAAGGTAACTAAGTAGGAAGAAGAGAGGGTGTTATACTTTAGTCGGAACCTCACTCAAACTCGTGTGATAGAAGTGACACAGCTAACAGTACATAAAGTAACAGGTCCTCGTATCAAACCAGACCATAAAATAGGTCTGATACGCTTTGGTGTGATTTCAACTTCCTTCATAAAGTCTGAGGAAAAAAGACACAGGGCTTCATTTCCGATTCTTTAACGATTACACAAATCCACTACCATTCACTAGCACTTCTCTTATTGACCCCAAAATTATGAAGTCTAAGTTGACTACGGTCAGATTTGAACTCATATCAAAGGAAACTGGGGTATATACCGGAAAGACATTCCCTACGATGATCTACCGATTCTGCTATTTCGTTTGAAGTTCACTTGTTAAAAATTTACACCAGATGGTCTCAAATCAATTATAAACACATATGGCTTTTAAGTATTTTGTGGCCCGTAAGGGTTTTGAGGTTCTAAGCTGCCGCTTTGTTTTATGTTTCAGGTGGATAAGTAGTGTCAATGAACCAAAGCCTCAAAGGGTGGTTGGAGGGTGCTATGAAATTAATCTGAATCAGGATCCCTGATCTGAATGCTTAAAATAAAGTGAATTCGGATAAAGGCAACTAAGTTGCCACGTAGTGGTGTTTAATTGGATGACGTATTGTGTATCAACCAAGTAGGACGTGGTTGGATTTGAAATCAGAACGCAAAGAAGCGGCAAATATATTGCAAAATATCCAACTCCACGTAATTACTGTTCTATCAATTCCCTATTTTGGGATCATATGTTTTTAATTGATACCGAATGGATTACCTCTAAAGAACAATTCAGCTGTATTTGAATTGAGAGCAAAGAAAATCGAAACAACTACCGTGACTCTTGAACCACTCAGCCACTCAGCCCAAGTCGGTGCGTATGTATGTATGTCTGTGTGCGTGTGCAAATGTGTGTATGCAAAGTTTTTTGTGTTAAAATTATTTACATTATTTATAGGAAGTTAGCGCATGGTCATTTGGTAAATTCGGTAACGCACTGGTCACCGCCAGTTAGTCTAATTTCTCCTTATATGTTCTGATTTCAGACAACATCAAGATCTATCTGAGTTGTAGCATGTAAAATGCCTGCCTAGTGTTGGAATTGAGGGTAACAAGTAACTCCTTCATTGTTTCCCTTCAGATTTTGCGTGTTATATGCCTAAAACATTAGACATTGGTAGACATACGTAATCTTTAGGTGATCGGGAGAAATTTTAAGCTGCGTTTAAGCCTCAGCTCTGTCTTTTCTGAGGTCACCCTTACTTTTCATCTCTCCAGGCTCTATCGAATAACGTACAGGTGGTCGCGGTTTGGAGTTGTCAATTCCCATTAAAACTGTAAGCTTTGGGATTAAATAAAAAAACAATTCGCTGCCTGAAGCTTTAGCACTTCCTATAAGATGCTTGGCGGCATTTCTTGCCGCTCGTTACGTTCTGAGTTCAAATTGCACCAAAAGCATCTTAGGTATTCATTCTATCTTAGTGCATAAATTAAACAACAGTCCTGTCCTAAAGATTATAATCTCTCCCAAAATTTCAGTCTTTGTGTCTATATTAGAAATTCATCTTCTTCTTCTTCTTCTTCTCTTCTTCTTCTTCTTCTTCTTCTTCTTCTTCTTATTATTATTATTATTATTATTATTATTATTATTATTATTATTATTATTATTATTATTATTATTATTATTATTACTATTGAGTGAAAGTGAAAATGACACCGGGATACAAATATACGGAGTCCAATACACCCATCATGCTTAGTCGTCTGAAAATAGTACATGAGGTACATGCATCACGACCATACGTGCGTGACATGGTGATCTCATATCATGATAAGCAGCACGTGAACTTGAAGGTGAGACCCAGTCAGGATTCTTTTATAGGTCGAGTAGCCTATCCCACTCAAAAAGTCTCTGCAAAAGGATTGGTTAAGGATGATGGATGACACACCTGTTTTTCCAGAGGAATATTGTTCAAGTTCCAAAGAACTACTCCTCTCAATACATGGCTATGATGCCTTGCCACTACTCTTGTACGTGATCAGAAAAACTCATATCGTCGGCCACTAAGAGATATGTTCAACTGGATAAGGTCAAGTAACTGAGAAGCAAATCTGTGGTATTCAGCAGAATATTTGCTGTAACCTATTTCTTATACTATGACAAAACTTGTACTTGTTAACACTTCCAATCAATTAACATTAGACGTCATGAGGGCCACTGCTTTTTACGGCATCAAGGCAATGGTGCCCTGGCAGAAACGTTAGCACGCCGGGCGAAATGCTTAGTGGTATTTCGTCTGCGTTACGTTGTGAGTTCAAATTCAGCCGAGGTCGACTTTGCCTTTCATCCTTTCGGGGTCGAGAAATTAAGTACTAGTTACGCACTGGGGTCGATGTAATAGACTTAATACCTATGTCTGTCCTTGTTTGTCCCCTTTGTGTTTAGCCCCTTGTGGGTAATAAAGAAATAGGTATTTCGTTTTCACGTTCTGAGTTCAAATTCCGCCGAGGTCAATTTTGTCTTTCATCCTTCCAGGGTCGATAAATGAAGTGTAAGTGAAACACAGGAATCGATATAATCGACTAGTCCCCTCCCCCAAATTTCAGGCCACGTTCTTTATGTAGAAAGGACTATTATTATTATTATTATTATTTAGAAAGTGGCTAGCTGGACGAATCGTTAGCACGTCGGAAACAATGTTATACGTTATTTCGTCCGTCGAGACGTTCTCAGTTCAAATTCCACCGAAATTAACTTTACCTTTCATTCTTCAAGTGTCCACAAAATGAATACCAGTTAAGAACTGGAGATCGATGTAATCGACTTACCTCCACCCCCAGAATAGCTAGCCTTTGCCAAAAGTTGAAATTATTATCAACATTATTATTTAGGTGATAAAATAGTAATATCATTAGGACATCGGACTAAATGCTTAGCAGCATTTCCATCGCTGTTTACATCCTTTCAGAGTCGACATAATTAATACCAGACAAATCTTATTTCTTTATTGCCCACAAGGGGTTAAACATAGAGGGGACTAACAAGGACAGACAAACGGATTAAGTCGATTACATCGACCCCAGTGCGTAACTGGTATTAAATTTATCGACTCCGAAATGATGAAAGTCAAAGTCGACTTCGGCGGAGTTTGAACTCAGAACGTAAAGACAGACGAAATACATATTTCTTTACTACTCACAAGGGGCTAAACACAGAGGAGACAAACAAGGACAGACAGACGCATGAAGACGATTATATCGACCCCAATCGTGTAACTAGTACTTATTCTATCGACCCCGAATGGATGAAAGGCAAAGTCGACCTCGGCGGAATTTGAACTCAGAACGTAACGGCAGACAAAATACGGCTACGCATTTCGCCCAACCTGCTAACGTTTCTGCCAAGTTCGCCTGGAGCCGATGTAATCGACTTTTACCGGACGCCAAATTTCAGGTTTTGTGCCAAGACAACACAAGATTATTATTACCATATATTATTATTTTTATTATTATTATTATTATTATTATTATTATTATTATTATTATTATTATTATTATTATTATTATTGTTGTTGTTATTATTATCGTCATATCCGGAAAAGTTAAAGTTTTGCGTATGAATTTCTTTGCAATAGACATTCTGCATCGAATCAAGACAATCATCTTGTCTCCACATGTCGAAGATCCATGAACACCAGAGTTTTGACGGACTACATGTCTAACTATAAACGATGGTTTTTCTTCACCTGTCAATATAAAATGAATTAATCAACGCATTACCTGTTAAAGTTATCTTTTAATATCTATTATAATCATCATGATAGCCGTTATCATTCATAACTTTTCCTACTACTACTGCGACTACAACAACAATTATAACTACTACTACTACTACTACTACTACTACTACTACTACTACTACTACTACTACTAATAATAATAATAATAATAATAATAATAATAATAATAATAATAATAATAATAATATTGATAATAATAATATTGATAACAATAATAGTAATAATAATAATAATAGTAATAATAATAATAATAGTAATAATAATAATAGTAATAATAACAATAATAATAATAACAATAATAATAATAATAATAATAATAATAATAATAATAATAATAATAATAATAATACTGCTATCACTACGACCACCACTATGCCTACCGCTGTTGCTATTACCACCATTAACACCGTCGCCAACACCGCTCCTACTACCACCACCGCCATTGCTACCACAACTGCTTTTACTGGCACCACCATTACTGCTGCTTCTGCTGCTACTGCTACTACTACTCCCGCCAGCGATACCACCACTACTATTGCTACAATAGTCTTTACTTCTCTAATGACCTTGAATGCTAATTAAACAAATGAGTAAATAATAACAATGATGATGATAATAATAATAATAATAATAATAATAATAATAATAATAATAATAATAATATTAATAATAAAAATTATGATGATTATGATGACGACGACGACGACGACGACGATGATGATGATGATGATGTCTTAAGATGAGCATGAGATATATATGAATATAAAGATTAAAAATAAGAAACTGGATATTGATTGGTTGTATATTTACTGAGCCAAATCAATAACGAGAAGGAAGGAAGAAAGAAAGAAAGAAAGAAAGAAAGGAAGGAAAGAAGGAAGAAAGGAAGGAAGGAAAGAAGACAGCAAAGCAGATGCTAATGAGACACAGACTAATGAGTGCAGGGTTTTAGTGCTGCAAAATTAAATGAAGAAATAAAACAAAAAATAAAAAATAAAAAAATAAATAAATTGTGTGTTTGGAGGAGCAACCATTGACGTCAATGAAACTAGTTCTGTGTGGAGAACCAATGAAAATGGAGGATTCTAGTTTGAAAGTTCAGTACACCAGAACTCAGGGTTGATTAAGTACTATAGTTTGAATGAGTTCAGGAGAGCTAAGAAAGTGACCAAGACGTTTGGAAGTCTGCCAAATGTCCAGGTGGGTTTTTAAACGTTTTACCATTTACCTTAGCGGTGCTACGGTGCTGCGGTGCTGTGCTTGCCTCATTGACAAAGTCATTTAACTGAATTTCCTTTAGGTCAGTTGTTGTAGTAGTGGTAGTAGTAGTAGTAGCAGCAGCAGCTTTGGTGTTTGTGGTGGTGGTGGTGGTGGTGGTGGTGATAGTAATAGTAGTACTGGTGGTAGTAGTAGCAGTAGTTGTGGTTGTAGCTTTGGTGTTTGTGATAGTGGTGGTGGTGGTTATAGTAGTAGTACTAGTAGTAGTAGTAGTTGCAGCAGCAGCAGTAGTAGTAGTAGTTGCAGCAGCAGCAGTAGTAGTAGTAGTTGCAGCAGCAGCAGTAGTAGTAGTACCACTAGTAGTAGTATTAGGAGTGGTGGTGGTGGTGGTGGTAGTAGTAATAGCTTTGGTGTTTGCGATAAAGTTTGTAGTGGTGATAGTATTATTATTCTTATTATTATTATTATAATTATTATTATTATTATTATTATTTGTAGTAGTAGTAGTAGTAGTAGTAGTAGTAGTAGTAGATACTAGAATTTAGCGCCAAGTCGACCCGTTTCAGTCAGGCCAGTGCACAAAATGATTTCCAAGCGTGACTATCGCGACGATTTTTTCTTGTTAAATTTTGCATAGTAGCTTCCAGCTCGTACATTATCCAATATTTCATTTATCTGCTCCTTTCTTTGAAAACGGTGAAGGCGTGTGTCTTGGTGGTCAGAGTGTTGGACTCATGATCGTAAGATTGTAGTTTCGATTCGTGGATCGGGTGACGCGTTGTGTTCTTGAGCAAAATACTTCATTTCACGTTGCTCCACTCCACTCAGCTGGCAAGAGGGAGTTATCTTGTGACTGACCGGTATCCCGTCCAGGTTGGAAATTATATGCCACAGAAACCGAGAAACCGGTTCTATGAAAAAGGAATATTTACTTCACTTTCAATTTTTTTTAAAACGACCGGACATGATTTATGATGTTTGGCTTCTATATCTAGCAGAGCAAGAAGCCATGAAAATACTCCAAATATGTTTCCAGCCTATATAACAAGGAATTAATGCACTTGAAGTTTTATAAATCCGAAACTGTGTTTCCAAAATTTTTCATAAAACAATGATGCATTGACAAACACTGGGCCTTTACTAATTTTGCTGTCTAGCTGCTGAGACTCGAGAGAGAGGCAGAGATTATGAGCCTTGTATGTCTTTCAAAGCTGGAGAGATTGATGCAGTTAATGTTTTGTTTGAACCGTTGCAGTTCACCACCGGCAGGAATGACATGAAAGGGCAAGGGGTCCCAGAGGGTCGAAGTTCTTCAGATGATTGGTTGAGTATGGTAATTAGTGCCAAGATATATATATATATAGTGAAGTATAAAGCGGAGTCCCAGTGGTGAAGTTACTTTAACAGCCTGATTTTAGGAACCGGAGCTATTATAGGAGCAATGCAAAAGGTAGAGGGAGGAGACTGCATGTTCGTGGTTCGGAAACCGGATTGTTTCCGTTAGTGATGGAATGCCTCTTAATCTCCTGGTCATTTTTGGATGCGATCCACAATGATATTATGCCTTAAAGAGAACAGCGAATCTTTTGGATGTGATTATATTTATGCTAAGGCTGTAATTCACTTGTAAAGATCATCGGTGACAGTGATGAGCAGCAGTTGGAGCTAATAGACGTTATTGATTGGTTGAAATTGCCGAAATACGAGAAATTTAACAACAAATAGCTTACAAACTACAGAATTTTCTCAAGAACGCCAAGAGAAAAAAGGTGTTTTATATGACACATTCCACCAGTATACGAAGTTTAAAAGTGTTTAGTTACAAAAATTACTTTTTAAATCTGCCGGTCAAAGTGAAAAGATCCTAAATTGATATATAGATAAATAGATAGATAGTCAGATAGCTAAAGAGATTGATAGATGGATAGCCTGTTAGATAGGTGTATATATATGTACATGTAAGTATCTAGCTATCTTCCTCTTTTCTATCAATCTCTTTATCTTTTATTTATTTACCTGTCTGTCCGTCTGTCTATCCATCTCTCGCCCTTTCTTCTTTCTGACGAAGAGCCATGCACGAAGCGTCACACCCATCATTGTCCATATTAAACTAAACGTCATCTTAATACATTCACTATGTACGTCATTTAACTTTTGATAGTTTTGCTATTTGTTCATAATGTTGATATGTATATATATATATATATATATATAATATATATATATATATATATATATATATATACACACATATATATATATATATACATATATATATACAATATATATATATACATATATATATATATATATATATATATATATATACTATATATATATATATACTATATATATATACATATATATATAACATATATATATATACATATATATACATACATATATATATATACATATATATATAATATATATATATATATATATATATATATATATATATATATATATATATATATATATATATATATACATATATATATATATACATATAAGGTGTGGGAGTGAGAGAGTGAGTGAGAGAGGGTGGAAGGGAGAAACGTGGTTGAAAACAATGTTGATGTCATAAGATCTGAATAATCGTGATTTAGAAGACTCACCTCTACTTACGTATTATAAATGTAAAATTATATGTGTTCTTACGTTGACTTAAAAAATGCATATGCTCAACTTGCATCACATAATTATTTATTCACCCGATCCACCACACATCGGTATGAATATATATATATATATATATATATATATTATATATATATATATATGTGTGTGTGTGTGTGTGTGTGTGTATGTGTGTATTATATGTCCTACATAGGTGTGTATTTGTAGAAATACTTTATGTACAAGCTTGGCTTCTAGTATGAGGAGAGTCCAAACAAACATTACTATAAAACTCCAAAATTTATCATTCGAAATAAAATTAGGAGTTCTGATGGAGCGAAAAGAGGAAAATAGCATTTTTTTCAAACTTAAAAAAAGGAATAAAAATAAAACGAAATTAAATAAATCAGTAAATTTGTGGAAAACAAAAATATTTTTATATAAAAATGTATTTTAAAATTGGTTATGTCGTGTTGTAACGCTTTGGTGATT
>NC_043015.1:442654-452654 GCF_006345805.1 Octopus sinensis
GGTGCAGCTGCACAGGTTATATCGATTTAATGGAGGGATCGCACTTATGTGAACACAAATATTTGATCACTATAAATAAATCATCTGTGCGATGGTTCGATAATTTTTTGCTGAACCGCCATACGTCTTCTAACGACGAGAGAGTCCATGATAGATAGATAGAGAGAGAGAGAGAGAAATACAGAGGCAGATATTTATTTCTTTATTGTCCACAATGGGCTAAACATAGAGGGGAGAAACAATGACAGACAAACGGATTAAGTCGATTAAATCGACTCCAGTGCGAAGCTGGTACTTATTTAATCGACCCTGAAAGGATGAAAGTCAAAGTCAACCTCGGCTGAATTTGAACACAGAACGTAACGGCAGACAAAATACCCTTTTCCTTACTATCCACAAGGGGCTAAACACAGAGAGGACAGACAAACGGATTAAATCGATTATATCGACTCCAGTGCGTACCTGGTACTTATTTAATCGACCCCGAAAGGATGAAAGTCAAAGTCGACCTCGGCCGAATTTGAACTCAGAACGTAACGACAGACGAAATACCTATTTCTTTACTACCCACACGGGGCTAAACATAGAAGTGACAAACAAGGACAGACAAACGGATTAAGACGATTATATCGACCCAGTGCGTAACTGGTATTTAATTTATCGACCCCAAAAGGATGAAAGGCAAAGTCGACCTCGGCGGCATTTGAACGTAACGGCAGACGAAATACGGTTACGCATTTCGGCCGGCGTGCTAACGTTTCTGCCAGCTCGCCGCCCTAGTGAAATAGGCAGAAAAATACTAACATAAATGAATACAGTCACACTTTTACTCACAGACACACAGACGCACACAAGCATATACGTGTGTGTGCTTCTGCATGGTAATGTATATATTCATGTGTGTTGGTGTATACCAATCTGTACCATATACCGATGAATGTTGTACAAGTTGGTGGGAATATTGTAAGACAGACTTCTCGAGTAAAAATATCTCTCGTGTCTTTTTTGTCGCCTACATTTCACAGAGAAACCACGAATCGCTCTTAAACTCGGAAATGTAAAACTTTTCGTCTTCAGTCTGCTGTAAACCTGTTTTAACAAAAATATGTGTTGGTCACAGCTTGTTTACTATTTAGTATATTAAATAAACAAATAAATGTCACAGTGTTTTCTTAGATCTCAGAGGAAGTCTATATCTTACAGGTACAGTCTTCCACACCTAAAGTTTTTTTAATTTTTTTATCAGTAATACGATCGAGTCTTGTTTCCACTATACAGGATATTGCAATATTCATTTTCAACAATCTTTTCTCGCAGGTGACTTTAACTTGTGTCGCCTTGTTTGGACCCGACTGCCCTACTAACCTTCTAGTATTTATTTTCTCCTAACTTAGAACGTCGTCTGATTTTTATTTCTGTGTTATATACTGTTACATTTACACTTTGAATGCGCCACAGAAACAAATCTACGTCTAATTTGTTGATATCTGTCGATTTTTGCTGTAATTAAGTTTAGTGGGTGGATACACATGGCCTAGTGGTTAGAGCAGTGGACTCGCGGTCGAGGGTTCGCGGGTTCGAATCTCAGATCGGGCGATGTGTGTGTTTATGAGCGAAACACCTAAGCTCCACGCGGCTCCGGCTGAAGGTAATGGCGAGCTTCTGCTCACTCTTTCGTCAAAAATTTCTCTCACTCATTCCTCCTGCATCTTGCAGCTCACCTGCGACGGACCGGTGTCCCGTCCAGGTGGGGAACCTATATGCCAAGGAAACCGAGCAACCGGCCGTTATGAGCCAGACGTGGCTCGAAAAGGAACAACAACAAGTTTAGGGTAATCGCAGTGCGAAGTGAATAAATCATGCTGTACTTCTAAGTATGTAAATTTACCCCTTTTGTAGAGGCAGATATTACAACTTTCAATCTCTATACTGTTCACCTACAGCTAAGCTGCAGTTATACAATTGGCTTTACTACCTCACTTTCAATATCTCGTTATATTAATATTCTTTGATTATATATATCAGCTATCGTTCCTTTCTTTGTAAATTTAATTGTCTTCTCGGGAAAGACTTGCACAGATCTACTCTCTTACGTCAAATATCATTAACAGTTTCAATTTAAGAATCTCGATGACAGCAATATTTTTGCCTTTGAAATTTGCATGTTCTTCGAATGTCTAAAATATTTGCTCATGCATGAAGTGTGGACTCAGTACCTGGAATGAAAAACAAAATTTAAATAAATAAATAGCGTGTCATATAAACATTTAAGCAATTTGGAAATATTTGTTATTTTACAAAGTTTTTTAAAGATTGTTTCTTCTTCGTCTGGGGTAGCGGTGAACTTTTATATCACGAATTACGTCCCAAAGTTTTTTTGTGAAAAAAAATCCGTTAAAAATATATAGAAGGGTGAATATAAACAAAAATACAGCGGAAATAGAAAAAAAAAAGAAAGGATGAAAATTAAACAAACAAATGTAATTAAAAACACAAAGGCAGACATTGACACTTCGGATAATACTGAGAAATACACAAACGAAGACATTTGCAATGCAAATGCAGACACTGACGATAGCCAAATAAAAGTAAACCGCAACACAGACAATAACGAAAATAGCTTTGCTAATGATTTGAGCAAAATAAAAACGTGAATTTACACATTGACGGACAATCTGAAACAGAATGTCAGAGAGAGAAAGAGAGAGAGGGGAGAAGGATGGTTAGGGGGAGACAGAGAAGGAGGGGTTAGAGTTAGAGAGAGAGAGAGAGAGAGAGCTATATAAAAGAAAACTGCCTTCTTGCTTGACGGTTGAATCGCGGAGGTACGCCATTTCTCTCTTTATAGGTAGGGAGAAGTGTCATTTCGTCGCATCTGTAAAAGTGGATGGCCCTTCGATAGCTATGAAGAAAGCAATCAAAAGACACCGTTGACGATGTATGAGGTGATATGATTTTCATTATAAAAGGTAAAATGTTCGGATGTATGCGTCTGGTTCTCGAAACAAAGAGCAATTTGAGGGGACTGGCTGAGTAACTATATATGTGTGTCAGACACGCCTTCAATTTTTAGCTACAATACACGACGCTTCGAATTACAATCAAGACCAGGAACATTGTTTCAGACATTGAAATTCGTCTGTCATAAGGATTAAGTGCAAACGCAAAGGCCGAGGCGGGCAAGTCGATTTTTGCATGGATAGGAAGGTGTTAATGCCCCCCCCCCCGACATCACTTAAGATAATAGATCTATCCTTGTGCAGTAGTCCATTGTAAGATATACAAAGAGAGTGTGATATTTCGACTTGTTCGGGGCAAAAATCACAGCTAATATACAGGTGAAATTAAGACCCAATTGTGGGATATCTGCTCTCGGGATCTGGAAAGGTAGAGGAAGGAGAAAGAAAGAGAAGGAGAGACAGAAGCACAGAAAATACAGCCGAATTTGCGACAAAGACATCATGCTTAATAAACATTAAACAACTAAACCGAAGGCAACTGATCATTCATATAATTCACGGTCCAGGAACTGAAGTCTAAGACTCATACAAAAAGCCAAAGTCACGGAAGTCGAAGACATCCAGTAATATATATTTACCTTGTCTTGCAGCTCGCAGTAGAAAATGTAGGATAAACTGGTACAGAAATCCTCGGAGCAAATAAGAATAACTAAAAAAATACCAAGAAAACCACTGATCTAAAACAAAAGGCTAGTAATATACATGAAGAGCTAACCCTTACCTCCAGTAATATATATTTACCTTGTCTTGCAGGACGCAGTAGAAAATGTAGGATAAACTGGTACAGAAATCCTCGGAGCAAATAAGAATAACTAAAAAAAATACCAAGAAAACCACTGATCTAAAACAAAAGGCTAGTAATATACATGAAGAGCTAACCCTTACCTTCACGGTTCTACTAATAATCCCGGAGATGAAAAATAGGTTTTAGGGAGTTAGTGATTTCAATTATATTTTAGTTGTTTCAGCCATTTAAAGGTAACCATGCTGGAGTATCGCATTATATTATATTATAGTCGGTCAAAATATCACCAGTACTTGTTCAAAGTTTAATACATATCATATTGATCTCTTAAGCGGAAACCCTGATTTTGCGTGTTCGTAACTAAATCAACACTAGCTGTGAAGCAATAGGAAGGCACAAACACAGACACAAACGCATGCACAGACGCGCACACAGACACACAAACACACATACACATACCATATTTTGTTGCTTTGAACTACCATGAAGTAGTCTGAAGCTTAGTGTGTGGAATTTTCAGCACATAACTATATATGGCTGCATATAATTATTTATATGTATCTTTATATACGTACGAATGATGATGTAATATCTGCTTTATAACTATTATGAAACAGCTGTAAACTAACAAACTGAAGATATAGAGTCAAAATTAAAAGAGGAGGAGTTACCACCATCCTTTGTATATTAACCAAAATGAAGTAGATTGACAAATTTATTTTTTGAACTAGTTGAAAACACACAAGATGTGGAAATGTCGTTCACCATATAACTATGGCACTCTTAACAAGATACGTAGAGTTTCATGATTAATCAAAATATAACATCAAACCGATACAATAATTAATATATCATGTGATGCAGGAAGAATAGCGAGAATGGGTTTTTGTTAGTGTTAATATGCTCTCGCAGATTTGAACATGAAAATCTTAGCGTTGTTTCCCCACACAACGAATTTACTTTTAAAGAATAGAATTTAATATCTACAATTTTCAAAATAATGCTCCTCTTTTTAAAACGATTCTTCAAAATTGTAATACTTGAAAATACACCCCTTGCAGAAATATCAGAATGATTATGGAAACCCGGTTTTTGAAAACATAACTTATTGTTAACGAAAGTAATAGCTGGACAGATGAATTGGTAAGAATTGGTAACAGCATTATAAATCGAAACACAAACTTACTAATCTATAACATCATCTGATTTGAAGTTAGTTTTAAAACCGCTTCGAGGTCAGAACTGAAGGAATTGGAGACAGCACTTCCTCTTGGCATTTCTCATTTCATTTACTTCAACATTCGAACATCAGCCATAGTTTTAGCTGTTTTCAATAACACGATTTTTCCCAGTTCGTAAGCTTTTTAACAGCAAACCTTAAATCAGATATTGTAATACTTTGCATAAGATAGCTTTCCGTGTTGCTATGTAATCCTCTTTCCAACCATAGAAGTTGATATACTTAGCTCCGCTTTCAAACTTGGCTTTCAAAATGGTTTTAATGATACTTTAGTGGATATCTTATCAAATCTGATTTTTTTACACCTTAACTTTCGAAAAATTTTACTGATGCCTGACAAGAGTAAGGATCTAACAGTACCGCTCTTCTTGAATATTGTTCTGTATTATAAGTGTATCCCACCGAAGGTAATCTTGCATTTTATCTTTTCGAGGATTTTCAATCGAAGTACCAGTCATTTACTGGGAGCAATTAAATCGACCTAGTCCGCTCATAAATTATATGACATTAAAATTTCTATCAATTAATCCAATGCCGCTGAGATGTACGTTGCATTTCATCCTCTCCGGGTCGAAAGCATAAAGTACCAGTTAAATACGGTGTCGAAGAGTGGTGTTGTTGTTGTTATTATCATTATTATAATCAGCAGCAGCATCCTCACCACCACCATTAGCAGAATTTCTCGAGCACCGCAAAAGTGCATACCTGCATATATTTTGCCTCATCACGTTCTGGGCTCAAAATCTGCCGTTCTCAACTTTACCTTTAATCCTTACATCATCCATAAATTAAAGTACCTGTCAAGTACATGGGTCGTGGAAAAAGTTGTACGAGATAGAAATATATATATGCGTACTAAATGCTGAACATACCAAAAACAGAGCACAAAAGACCCCTCATTTTACACAATGGAGTATATAAATATAACTTATATAGTTGCAGTTTCATCCATATATATATATTGCAGCTTTAATAAAAAGTATACAGACGCAAGCATGGCTGCATTGCTGTGTGGTAAGAAGTTTGCTTTCCCACCACATCGATCAGGGTTCAGTCCCAATGTGTGGCACGTTAGGCAAGTGTTTCTACTATAGCTGCGGGCCGACCAAAGCCTTGTAAGTGGATTTGGTAGATGGAAACTGAAAGAAGCCCGTCATATTATATATGTATATATATATATATGTATGTATATATATATATATATATATATATATATATATATATATATATATATATATAAATATATGTGTGTATTTATGTCTTTCTGTTTGTGTTTGTCACCCTGCCATCGCGTGACAACCGATGTCGGTGTGTTTACGTCCCAGTAACATAGCAGTTCGGCAATTGAGATCGATAGAATAAATACTAAGATTACCAAGAATATAATCTGGGGTTGATCATTTCGACTAAAAAATCCTTTAAGGCGGTGCTCCAGCATGACCGCAGTTAAATGACTGAAACAAAAGAATACAAGAATATATACATATGTGTGTGAGTGTATGTGTGTGTGTAATTATGTAAGTAATGTATATAATTTTGTCATATGGATTGTTAAAAATCAAAACACATTAATATGCAGGATGCCAGGGATGGCTAGATACGATAACATAGAACTCACGTTGAAATAAACAATATTTATATATATTAGGGTAGAGACTGTATGCTCCTTCGTTGAAAGAAAACATGCCTAGAATTACTAGAGCAAGGAATGATTGTGGTGGTGATTTTCGGAGTCAGTCATAAGAAGTACGGTAAATCCTCGAGTATAGTCCGCCCTTGAGTATAATACGCAGGGAATTTTTAGGAGGTTGTACCTCTGAAAAACCTAAACCTTGTGTATAACACGGACCCCTTCTCTAACTTCAGTCAAGGAAGTCTATATAACGTCCTTGGTTTGTAAAACTGTATACGGTAACGTACTTTATTATTATTGTATATATAACATAACGCAAACGAGTAGATTTTTTCTGCATTTTGTTTCCAGAAAATAAAGAAATAACAGTAATAACAGTAATAACGTTTAATAAATGTTGCTTACTGCAAGTTATGGATGATTTCATTGCTTTCGGGTTTAGCTTAAGGTATTTTCGCTCCCGACATCACAAAATGTGTCTGAATAAACATTGTCGGACAGCAAATAGAGACTCGGATATTGCTTAGAAAATATTTTTCATATTTAACATCGTATATAGTACGCACTAGGGATTTTGGCTTTTAAATTTTTGTGGGGAAATGCGGATTATACTCGAGGATTTACGGTATAGCCTATTGAAACATTATATGCGGCATTCGAAAACACATAAGCAAAATGATAGTGCTACGCCGATCTTCAATTCAGCTGTGATTCTGGTGACCCAAGGCTAAAGGTTTGTTGATCATGGTCATCTGCATTTTTAATGCAGGCATGGTATACCTAGAGCTACTCTATGTTAATAACACTAGTCCTACTTCTGTGAGGCGATTACTGTGGGAAAATTTCCAGCATTATTCAGGAACAAGTAACTATATAAATGCTACCACGTTGTGTCACACACACACAAAAGACAAGAATCTAGGATAATAGTATGGTGGTGATAGTATTGGTGATATTCGTGGTGGTCGTGGTGGTCGTGGTGGTAATGGCGATGGAGGTGGGTATATTGTTGATGTTGTGATAATGGTGTTTGTAGTGATAATTTTCGGAGAAGCCACATGATAGATTTAAGAAACTACGTTTTAAGTACTACTCAACGTATCTAACTTCTCTAATATTTCCTAAAGCTTTCTGTATTTTTTGTTATTTTATCGCCAAGCAAGAAAGATTCAACACGATATATGCTCGCGGATCTGATTGAGAGGAATTGACGAATCTAAGCTTTTGCTTCTGAGATAATATCGAGTTGTAGAAGCATACACACAGACATATGTGTTTGTGTATGTATGCATATATACACACACATAAGTGTGTGTATCTATATATATATATATATATATATATTATATATATATATATATATATATATTATATATATATATATATATATATATATATATATATATATATATATACATATATAGATATGTGTATGTATGTAATTTAAATATATATATATATTATTTTATTTTATTTTATCTAGTTTCAGCTCACGCGCTGTGGCCATGTATATATATATATATATATATATATATATATATATATATATATATATATGTATGTAAGTATATATATATATATATATATATATATGTATTTTAAAAATGTATGTTCAGTCATGTATACATGTATACACATACATATTTATATATGTGAATATATATGTACATATATGCATATATATATATGTATAAACATATATATGCATACAATCATATATATATGTATATATTCATATATACACAGATTCATATATATGTATATATATATGTATATGTACATGTATGTATGTATATATACATATATATATATATATATATGTATGTATGTATGTATGTATGTATGTATGTATGTATGTATGCATATATATAATTTATACTTTTATACATTGTTATTTACTTTCCTTAAGGAATTGTATTCGAAACATCAATATTATTTTGTTTTTATTTCGTTTTCATTTCATTATTTGTTTCTTCGTTTATTTCTTCTCATTAATTGAGGTCAAAACATATCGAATTATAAGATCGGAGGGCAAGGTGTATGGGTGAGCGAATACTTTTTTCTTTTCTTTTCTTATTTTATTTATTATAGTATTTATGATTTAATATTTCTTTATTAGGTTTGTACAATCGCATCAAAGCTGTATTAATCGTGCTTTTCTCTTCAGGTTGTGGATTAAGAAAACGAGGATTAAGAGAAGACAATATTTGATAATATTTCCTCAAACAATTTTCCTCAAAAATAAATATTATGATTAAGAAAAATAAATAAAATAAATATCAGCTCCAATAAAAAGTCAATAAAAAACCCAATATTTTTATTATATATATTCTTGTTATATTCTTTTTATACGTTTAGTTTAATTTCCTGTTTTTTTTCTCTTATTTTTTCCTCTGCTCACTTTCTGTGCACACATATACGTGGAGAGTTATACATACATGTGTGTGTTTAAAATATATATATATATGTGTGTGTGTGTGTGTGTCTATGTATGTATGTACGTATGTATGTATGTATGTATGTATGTATGTATGTATGTATGTATGTATGTATATATGTATGTATGTATGTGTGTGTGTATATATATAAATGTATGTATGTATAATTGTATGTGTGTTTGAGCATGTATGGAACCGTTAATCCAGACATTTTTCTCCGTTTTCTTTCCTTATTACTTTCCGTCAAAGAGCATATGCACGAATCGTCAACAGCTTTTCCAATTATCTTGAGCGTCAAAATAATACGCAGTGTTTGTTTTACTATTACCTGTCCCTGTCTACTGTGTCTTGTACATTTAACTAAATGAGTGCACTTGCACTTTCTCTCCCGCTTCCAGAATTACTAGGAATATTTTACTAGGAATATATTTTAATCGTTTTACACCGCTGTCATGGGTGCAAAATTATAAAAGTGTCATGAATGAATTCAACCGTTACAATGTGAAGTAATACATTGTATATTATAAATTAGCAACATTAGAGGCATGTAGTCAATATAAAAAGAAAGAAACCTGTTGACACTTGCTGAACGACCACAAAATTCTACTCGTGGGAATGCATCTTCGTGGGAATGCATCTTCGTCAAGAAATGCAATACATACATAGATACATACATCTACAGCTAGTCTATCCAGGTTACAAGTTCATACCTATACTTGTAATTACTGGTAACATACTGCCTAAATACCTATCTTGAGAATGTTGACCTCGGCGGAATTTAAACTCAGAACGTAGCGGCAGACGAAATACTGCCAGGCATTCGCCCGGCGTGCTAACGTTTCTGCCAGCTCATCGCCTTAGATACACGAATATATTGAAAGAAATATGTTATCTGTAAGTCAACATGATTAATAAATGATATAT
>NC_043015.1:457654-462654 GCF_006345805.1 Octopus sinensis
ATCATTTCCACTAAAATATGTATCTTTTCGTCCTCCTTTCTGACGCATTCTAACAACTGCTACGTTCATATACATGCATGTATGTATGCGTGTATGTGAGGGCGGGCGTGTGTATGTGTGTGCGTATGTAGATGTGTATGTTTGGTGACACAAACACGAAAAAATGGAACAAACGTGAGTATACAATTTATATAGTATGGAGTTGGATAAGTACTAACGCACGAAACTCTCGATCCTTGTGCGTGTGTCTCTTCCTTCCTTGGACCTTTCCATTTCCTTTGTTTCTGAC
Source organism: Octopus sinensis (assembly GCF_006345805.1). NCBI lineage: Eukaryota > Metazoa > Mollusca > Cephalopoda > Octopoda > Octopodidae > Octopus > Octopus sinensis. Next base: position 457,944 of record NC_043015.1, read on the forward strand.
GAAGAGCTCTGCTCGAAACGTCAAATCCTTTCTTTCCTTTGTTGAGCGTCCAATAATGCTACACTTGTTCCACGTCCTCGCGTTGTTGTGTTTTTTCTTTGTGTTTTCATGTTTGGATTAACTTTATATATATATATATATATAGTCTATTCTACAGATTACCTAAAATACAAAAAACTCTACATATTTGTAAAGCTTGCAAAGTTTCTCCAAGCCTATGCATTAATGTCCCTCCCCCTAATGACCTCAAACTGAGACACATCATTGCTGGTCCTGCTTGGGAAACCCAACGTTTGAGCAACTTCCTCGGCATCTTACTCAAACCGTTTTTGAAATATGTGAAAAGCTTCATCAGGGATGATTTAGACATACTTAACCACCTCCCGAAGACAATAAATGAAGGAACCCTGTTAGTATCAATCGATGTGGTAAATTTGTACACCAATATCCCATACGATAATGGTATAGAAGCAATCCTCTTCTAGCTAAAAAAATACCCAGAGCAGATCCCAGGACGCATCAACCACAGATTCATAATCACTGCGCTGAAATTCACCCTACTGAACAAACTATTTCATGTTTGATACAGTCCACTATCGACATAAATGTGGTCTTGCGATGGGAACCCGAGCTACCCCAGTGATCGCGAACCTTGTAATGGGTTACCTAGAACTTAAAATATACCAGTCATCACTACAAAAATATGGCAGCTCATTTCATTGCTATTTAAAGGAGAACTGGAAAAGTTATTTGGATGATTGCTGTATACTTTGGAAAGACAACATGGACAAACTCCTCGAGTTCAAATAATGCTTAACAATATTAATAGCAACCATAGAGCACTGCAGTAAACAACTCCCTTTTTTTGACATCCCAATGAAAGTAGTCGATAACCACATCGAAACAGACATCTTCTACAAACCCACAGATTCTAAGTAATACATAGTATTCAACTCATGCCACCTCAAACACATAGAAATTAATATATCGTATAATCTAGTGAAAAGAATCTTTATCATTGCTTCGGATTCCTATACTCGTGAACGAAGATCCATTACATGAATAGTAATCAAAAGCCATAACCCAACATCATTAATAAATGATGGCAATTCATGAGCTAAGAAAATAGATATAAGAACATTAAGGGAAGTCAACCGAAATACTACACCAGGCTTAAAAATACTCCCATATATCTCCACATATAACCCCACATTTTGGAGGCGTTCAGAGTTCCACTTTAAACACGGTAAAATATTTAAGATTAAATCAAATTTCACCTGTACCCTGGAAAATCTAATCTATGCCAATACATGCTTAGGGTGTAGTAATCTTTATATTGGCCAAACAGGAATATCACTCCGTCGAAGAACCACTCTCCAGAAAGAACAAATCAGCCACCCACAATACAGAGGGATACAGGTCAGTGAGCACATAGAAAGGTGTTCTAGGAAACTTAATCCAAATTTCCTAATTTTCCCCTTCTATCAATGTTCACAGAACACCTCAGTACAACAAAGAATGAATAAAGAGGGAACGTTCATCAATAAATATCTTCCAAAACACAATTTAAACACCACTTAATACAGAACACTACTAGCAATTAAATTAATACCACCCATACAGCCCACACCATTTACATTACAGGTCTGTATCTTGCACAAAATCCAGAACTTAGTCCTTTACATATAATCTTTTTACACACAGACTAGTAGACCCGACACCGTTCGGTAATCGGTGTGAATTCAAAGCAGTGATCAGTAAATTTACGAACCCGGTATGCTTTTGAATCTCTTTAACAATTCACAGATAATAACTTTTATTACTTTTATCCCTATCTCAGTTCATCTAATTGTATATATCTATCGCTACTTATCATTTAAAGCCTTTAATTTTTAAGTTTTCCAATATGCATTTTCGCTCATTTTTCTTCTTACTTTCCACGTGTAGTTTCTATTTTCTTTTTGTAACATATTTCTGTTATATATATATATATATATATCACCGTGACCGACCAGGTTATCAGATGTTGCTACACATCGCATTGTTTTAGCCTTCAAATGATGCCACCCCGCTGGCTAAGCCAGCAGGCCAACAGAAGAAAGAGAGAAAGTTGTGGCGAAAGAGTACAGCAGAGATCGCCACCATCTCCTGTCGGAAATCGTGGAGCTTTAAGTGTTTTCGCTCGATAACCACTCACAACGCCCGGTCTGGGAATCGAAACCGCGATCCTACGACCACGAGTCCGCTACCCTAACCACTGGGCCATTGCGCCTCTCTCTATATTTCTCTCTCTCTCTCTCTCTCTCTCTCTACACACACACACACATATATATATATATATATATATATATATACATACATATATACATATATATACATATATATACATACATATATATACATACATATATATATATATGTATATATATATATATATATATCACCGTGACCGACCAGGTTATCAGATGTTGCTACACATCGCATTGTTTTAGCCTTCAATGATGCCACCCCGCTGGCTAAGCCAGCAGGCCAACAGAAGAAAGAGAGAAAGTTGTGGCGAAAGAGTACAGCAGAGATCGCCACCATCTCCTGTCGGAAATCGTGGAGCTTTAAGTGTTTTCGCTCGATAACCACTCACAACGCCCGGTCTGGGAATCGAAACCGCGATCCTACGACCACGAGTCCGCTACCCTAACCACTGGGCCATTGCGCCTCTCTCTCTATTTCTCTCTCTCTCTCTCTCTCTCTCTCTACACACACACACACATATATATATATATATATATATATATATACATACATATATACATATATATACATATATATACATACATATATATACATACATATATATATATATGTATATATATATATATATATATCACCGTGACCGACCAGGTTATCAGATGTTGCTACACATCGCATTGTTTTAGCCTTCAATGATGCCACCCCGCTGGCTAAGCCAGCAGGCCAACAGAAGAAAGAGAGAAAGTTGTGGCGAAAGAGTACAGCAGAGATCGCCACCATCTCCTGTCGGAAATCGTGGAGCTTTAAGTGTTTTCGCTCGATAACCACTCACAACGCCCGGTCTGGGAATCGAAACCGCGATCCTACGACCACGAGTCCGCTACCCTAACCACTGGGCCATTGCGCCTCTCTCTATTTCTCTCTCTCTCTCTCTCTCTCTCTACACACACACACACATATATATATATATATATATATATATAATACATATATACATATATATATACATATATATACATACATATATATACATACATATATATATATATATATATATATATTTATATACATACACATACATACATACATACATACATAAATAGGAAGGGTTGGTGATAAAGCAGTTGAAAGCCACTAATGCATAGCAGCCATTTAAAGTACGAAGTTCTACGCTGGAGCATTGACCTGATGAAACGAGATAGCTTTTGTCAGTTTGCGTGGCCTTTTTGTCTTGATAGACTTTTGTAAATGCCTCAACAAGTTGATTTAGTAGTAGTCTCCATTGAGCTGTCGCTCAATTGACACAGTACTTTTTGCATCCCAAGAAACTGTACATGATACGACCCTGGCCTTTGGATCAGATAAGAAGGGATGCTTCCACTACACAGATTGTCTCATTGTTTTAGAATCAAAATGGTGAATCCAACATTCACCCAGTGTTTGGATACGTTCAAGGATCTGCTTCAAAAAATGTCAGAATTTCCCCTGAGGGAATTCAACCTGGGGAGCTTTTGATCAGTTTTCAAAAGACCTGGTACCCACCAAGTAGAAACCTTCGTCATGTCAAGTTCATTGTGCATAACATTGTCAAATCTGACTCGAGATGTACTAATAGCATTGGCTATTTGACTGGTATACAGTTGCATGTCATCTATCAACATGTGGTGAACACGATCAGCTGTTTCTTCCGTGGTGGTAACGGCAGAACGTCTAGGTCATGGGTAATCTTCAAGACTCCCTGTTTCCCTTCTAAATTCAGGTGCCCCTTTTCGCAATGTTGATAAAGCTGGAGTGATATCCCATAATTTAGCAACCCTATGAGCATGAAAGAGCTTGGGGGCAAAACACATTTTCTGCCTGATAACACCACGATGCCAAATCATGTCTTAGTTCAATAAAAGTTGCTACTAGTTACTTTTGAAGTTTTCTCCGAACAGACAGCCTATGATCTTTTCCGTCTACCCTTTTATATGCCCGTGTGTGTGTGAACGTGTGTGTTTGTCTATGCGTTTGCGTAGGTACGTACGTATTTGTATATATATAACTCTATTTTGCCATGTATATGTATATTTCTGTGTACACATGGATATACATACATACATACACGCATACGCACACACAAACATACAATTTCTGTTGCATCTGCTAACTATTAATGAATATATATATATATATATATATATATATATATATATATATATATATATATATATATATATACTCATATTTTGAGATAGTCCCTGTATATATATATCACTTGTACGATGTGGAAAATATACCGCCAGCATTGACCAAATGACCTGAACATTAGTTTCAAGGTTCATCCAAGCCTGGGAGCACGGGTCATAAGTCCCCTGCCTAATTCAAGATCACAAAATATAGGTACACTGCGACATAATTTCTTTTCCTCAACAGCGCCTGCCCTGTTTAACATTATCCGAAAACTGATTAAAGGATACCATCA
>NC_043015.1:467654-472654 GCF_006345805.1 Octopus sinensis
TGATATGTATTTTCAAACGCTGTAGAATGTAAAAAGTCTCATACAATGAATAGGGAATTAAAACAAAATCAAAATTACATTGTTTCGTTTATCATTAATGTTGCTCTTGATCAACTCAAATTTTATGCTTTTTATTATTAATGTTGCGGCAAATTTATTGAACACCATATCGCATTCATTAATGTTGTTCTAACCCGATTGATGTATTTTGCATGTTGCTCTTTTCAGAGATTCGTCGAGTGTAGAGACTGAATTGATTTGGCGGTTTGTTAAGGAAAAAAACAACAAAAAACAATGTATAAGAGACAACGAGGAAGTTGTGGTGTGGCTTTTTGATTGCTAGATTTGGCAACCGTATGCTCATAAAATTCAAGTATTTCTTAGGAAGAGTTTACATTGATCAACATAATTCTGGATAAAGAAGGGTGTGAGATAGACAGGACTGGAGCGCATTTGAGTATAGGTCCCTTCGAACAGGGTTTATTAGTTATAAATTATATGGAGGGGAAAAGGGATTGAAAAGAGGGAGGATGAAGAGGAGGAGGAAGAGGGGGAGGGGAACAATTCCAACTGCAACAACCATGAGATATATTATTAGTACAAATATTGGTAACATGCTGCACTCTCGATTTCAACAATGCATTAGTGCGTGGGATCCACCTTAAAACAAATGTCTAAATAATTCTATAAACACTAAACAATAGAGACAAACATGACCTCGAATACTTGTAGAAACACACACCTTTGGAAATTACGCTTGAGAAAAAACAAAAAAAAAAAAAAACAAAACGAAACAAAAAAAGGTAACAATTGCAAAAACAACATCAACAACTGCTGCAGCAACAATTTCACACTTACATATAAGGCTGTCCGACGAAACTATTAGAGGAGGTAAATAGCAATTGTAAACGTTTTATTTCGAATAAGGATTTGTATTTGTATTTCTTCAATAAAGACAAGACCCAAGCTCTGAAGGTGCTATGGGAATATAGCGTCATTAAGGCCCTCTGCCCTTCCTCAAGCACGGTTGAAAAAAGCCCCTCTGCCCTTCCTTTGAGCACGGTTGAAAAATAACTGATGTCTCTGTGCCCCAAACTAAGGGAGAGGCGTTCGTTACACCATCAGTAGATAAATGATATTGCGGGGCTTGGCTTGGGCAATCTTCGTTGAGGTAATGGAATTGGTGGTGTAGTGTAAAAGGCAATCTTTATTTCGGTTTTTGTGGTAATTGTTGTACTGGTGGTGGTGGTGGTTGCTCAGTGGTGAGGATTGCCTCCTCTTCAATCAAATGTGCTGCCTGGAAACCCAAGATAAACATGCGTATTACTATATCCAGCAAGAATAAGGAGAAAGCTATTGAAGGAGTGCGTGGTAGACAGCAATTCCTAGAAGCTGTAGCTCCAAGTGTCAATAAGGGGATCGAAGATAATCAAAACGATAAACCTTACAGCCATAATCATCTAATTTTATACTAACAGCCATATACGCCAGTGAAACCTGGAAGACAGCGAATATCTCACTATTGCTAGACTTGCTACATCGAGGCAGCTCTGATTTCTGTTTCGTCAAGAGTCGGACAATCTGTTTAGTGTTTAGTTCTCGACGTTTAGAAGCCGACGAGCTGCAGCACAAACTCTCCCACAACCGCTGATACTAACCAACTTCTGCAAGACAAGGAAAATATAATGAAAGCAGGAGACAGGAGGCAATATTGTATTCGAGTTACCCTTGAAGAAGAAAGACAAAACCTAAAAAAAAAAAAATTAAAAACAGAAAACTTCGACGACCAAAGAGACAACGGTGACGGTAACGTCATCGACAATGACAGCGGCTGTGTCGGAGGCGGAGGTATCGGTGGTAGCGGCGGAGGAGTTAACAAAATAATGTGTAGTTCTCACTCGCGTGAAGGTGATTGACCCTAAATATTTCCCTATGTACTTTTACATATTTCGTGTTATTCATTGTTTGTTTATTGTTATATAATATTTGTTCTTATTGTATTCAAATGCATGGCGTCTTTTTTTTTTCGTATAATGACCTAAACAACAATCTCGTTTTTATGTCTTTCTCCTGTCACACATATTTTCATAAACCTTCCCTAGGTTTAACGTTTTCGTATATTGTATGTATGTATGTATGTATGTATGTATGTATGTATGTATGTATGTATCTATCTATCTATCTATCTATCTATCTATCTCTTCTCTCGCTCTCTCTCTCTCTATATATATATATATATATATATTATATATATATATGTATGTTATATATATATATGTATATATAGGTATATATATATATATATGTATGTAATATGTATATATATATATATGTATGTATATATGTATATATATGTTTATAGGTATATATATATATATATATTATATATATATATATATATATATATTATATATATATATATACACATACATACACGCAGACATATATATTTGTATGTAAGAATGTATTATATAAGTGTTTGTGTATTTATAAATGTACGAATGTTATGAATATATTGCCCTCCGTTCCTAATAAAGAACTATTGTAATTACACTTACGATATGTAGAAAAACGGAAAATAATCCAGGCATTTTGTTGAAGATTTCCCACAGAAAACGTCAAGAGGTTGGCCCTACTGTTGCGGACGTTTTCTGTGCTGGAAGAATATTTTTTCAGATTTTGCTATATTTTTGTCGTATTTTTCATATTTATTTGTTTCATTTTGAATATTGTGAGCACCACTTTTGTGACATACTCCGTCTTTTTTTATCCTTTTGAATGTCTTGGGTCCTTACGGTCAATAAATATTAGCAATGATTTTTACCACTTTAAGAAAAGCGTCGAGTTTAGAGAATCTCTACAGCGCTCAAAATATGAGTTACAGTATTTCTTCTAGCTATTCATACGAGTTCAAATCACTCCGGGATTAATTTGCCTTTCATATTTTAGGGTCAGAAATACGAAAGAGCCAGTCACGTATTGGAACGTTATTGCCTAACACTAACACGTTAGAATTACTGCCCCAAATTAGAAATAATTATTGTAATCATACACATGGTAAATGGGCACAATTTTTTCAGTACGGGACATATTTGTTGCAGAAAAGTTAGCACGCCGGGCGAAATACCCAGCGGTATTTCGTCTGCCGCTACGTTCTGAGTTCAAATTCCGCCGAGGTTGACTTTGCTTTTCATACTTTCGGGGTCGATTACATAAGTACCAATTACGAACTGGGGGCGATATAATCGACTTAATCCGTTTGTCTGACCTTGTTTGTCCCCTCTGTGTTTAGCCCCTTGTGGGTAGTAAAGAAATTGGTATTTCGTCTGTCTTTACGTTCTGTGATCAAATTCCACCGAGGTCATCTTTGCCTTTCATAGTTTTGGGGTCGATAAATTAACTACCAGTTGCGTACTGGGTCGATCTAATCGACTGGCCTCCTCCCCCCAAATTTCGCTCCATGTGCTTAGAGTAGAAAATATTATTTGTTCTGGCTCTTCACGTTCTGTGTTCAAATCCTATCAAGGACACCATTGCTATTTTATCCCTCTAAGGTCAGTACTCCTTTCCAAAAGAAAGGCTCCAGACTTGTACAGATACAACTTGGCACCAGTTTCGGCATTGGTTTTGGTGTCAGAACACAAAGAGATGCAGTAGATATTGCAAGAATTCTCACCTATTCTAACAGTTCTGCTAGATTTCCATTGGTATATTGTAATCAACATCAAAGTTGGAGAGGTAAAGTAAACCTTGACGGAATTTGAGATTACAGAGTCAGATAACTTATCCAACACAATCAGCACTATAAATCTGATGCATCTGCAGGAGCTTAAGTGGTCTGTAATTGAGAATATCACCAGGAGTATTGCAGCATATGTAGCTGTAAAGCCTAGAAATCGGAGTCAGCCGCTTAATGAGGTCCGTTTCTGTTACATATCATTGGTCATATTTGGCGGTGACTTGGCAGTCTTCAGGTTATAACATAAATCTCATTGTGGTATTTCTTACAACAAGGCGGCGAGCTGGCAGAATCGTTAACACGCCGGACGAAATGCTTAGCGGTATTTCGTCTGCCGCTAATGTTCTGAGTTCAAATTCCGACCAGGTCGACTTTGCCTTTCATCCTTTCGGGGTCGATAAAATAAGTACCAGTTACGCACTGGGGTCGATATAATCGACTTAATCCGCTTGTCTGTCCTTGTTTATCCTCTCTGTGTTTACCCATTTATGGGTAGTAAAGAAATACGTATTTGTTACAACTCTTGATTTCATCTTTGTTTTACACTCTTTCAATTTTCATTAGAAGGAACGAATCCAGAGCGGTAGAATGGCGTGACTGATGGAGGTGAAGCCGTTTCGACTTTTTAGCTTTCTGATAGTAACATTTGTGACAACTGTGGTACCCTGCGGTATTGGTCTTTCTCTTGGATAAACATCCGATATGCAGAGAAGGGAGATTGCTAGTCTTCATAAAAAAGTCACGCCTACGCCAACAGGTGATGTACAGACGCATAAGCAGCATTAATCAAAGTAGGCCCTATATTTGCTTTTTACAGGATCATAAACTGTGTCCTGTCGGTATAAACTATATCGAACAAGAATTTACATTATTTACAAGAAAAAGGCTGGAAGGTATATCAGCCGAAACGTTGTGTTAACAGCAAACAAGATGAGGACAAATATCCGTCGAATGTAAATAATGTACATAATTCATCATCTCTTAAATATAGAACTGAAGAATTTACATGTTCAGAACTTCATCACTGAAGGTCTTAGTTAAAATTCACATGTACATTTTTTGACATGAACTTTGTTTCCGTATTACATTCTTCAGATACATCAGAGCAAGGGTTTCAATTCAGCTATATAAGCTGTGAAACATACCTTGTTTATTTACACGATTCTTACTCTAACAAGGAAATGTACTGTCCCCACTTATACACTATGTCTCTATTATTTTAGATGAACACATCCACCTTCTTTGCTACCTCTCTCAAATA
>NC_043015.1:477654-487654 GCF_006345805.1 Octopus sinensis
TCTTTCCGACGTTCCCACATTTGCACATACCACTCTATTCTCCAATGCTCTAGGTTTGCAATACTAACAATCCTGGCGTATACAAAGCAAATCAGATAATTCATTCTGGCTGGTTCTCTCAACGAAGTTCTTTCTATCCTATCGTTCGTCCAACCACAGATTTCTCCCACGTAATACACAGTTCCTGTTAGCCAACTTCATATCTCAGCTATCACAGCAGCACCCTTCTCTTCACCTTTATGACATTATAAGTTTCACACTTACTGATTTCAAGCCATAACCTATTTGTCTGTGTGGAGCCTGTCATATCGCCTATATCCCAATATGCTGCGATTGTCAAACTTTTCCTTCGCCTTAGAAGTTACCCACTTTCTTCCAGTGGGTATCTCTAGAGAGAAGGCACTGGTGAATAATCGTTCGAACAGCGCAGCGTCAGTATAGGCTGAAAAATAGGACTGGTGTTTTCAGTAGACCTCTGTTTCTATAAAACACGTGAATGCAACGGTCTGTTGCTATCCTAGCAATTTGCGGATATTGAAATAATATTACCTTCGAGTTTCACATCCTGCCTTAGTGCAAATTTATACAATGTCAGTTGACTGCGGTGGTCTAGAGTACACTGAAAATTGTTAAATCCAGAGTTTACTAGACACGAATTTTGCAAAATAGTTGCTGCAAAATACTAATTGTTATATCAATATGATACACGAACCCAAGGCGGCGAGCTGGCAGAATCGTTAGCAGGCTGTGCTAAATGGTTAGCAACATTTCGTTCGTCATTGTGTTCTGAGTTCAAATTGAGCCATGGTCAGGGCTAATAATATCAAGTAGATTTACGAAAGATAAATATATTTGTCTGAAACCGTGTAATGAGGTGACTTCCATTTCAAATTAATTTCTTCAACCCCTAATTAAAAAAACCTTAGCGGTATGATCCCATAAAGTTATTATTGCGTTGTATGAGACAATAAATATTGCTTCGAGCTAACTTGGAATACTCAACATTTTCTTACCCAGCTACATGTACACCAAAGCACTCCGAGGGAAATTTCACAGAAAGAATTGCGCTGGAGTTCACCGGAGCGACCGCTCCGAGTTTTAAACTCTTGTACAACTTGTATATATATATATATATATATATATATATAGATATATATATATATATATATATATTATGTGGGTGGGTGGGTGCTTCTATGTTTTTGCATGTATGCATATATATATATACACATGTATGTGCATGGGTATTAATATAGATTATAGGTATATAACTCTTACTTGAAGTCACACTTGTCTGTTTAAGTCTGCACTACCTACATATACATATGTATATATGTATGTATATATACACCAGCCATTGAACCTTGGGCTCTCATGGGATAAAAATTGGTTCAAATACTTACATACCTCTCTCTCTCTCACATACTTTCCATCAGATAGACATATAATTACATACAATTACACACACACACACACACACACACACACACATATATATATATATATATATATATATATATATGAGCACTAATGATATATTGCTTAGTTTGAAAAGGATGATTACTTTATATGATGAGGAGGAAAAATCATTTAGAAAGAAACTCGTGCATATATAAATAAATACCAAAACGTACGATCATACATTCTTATATACACACACGAGCAAAATAATCCTACAATAAATATAAACAAACATTATAATACTGAAAATAATTATAACCATGAGATAATTAATCTTTAACCTTAATTCTGAGATTTATTTATAATTTCTTTAAAAAAGAAAACAATTTATATTAAAAAAACAACAATAATGTACTTGTCAATAAATTGTAATGTCTATATAAAATTATTAATATAATTATTAAAGCAAAATAAGAAAATAATTAAATAACATACAAACAATTGTTTACCTCCATCCCCATCCAACATATATATATATATATATACATGCATATATATATATATTCATATTTATATTTATACGTATATATATAGTTATTTATATATGTATATATATATGTGTGTGTGTACGTGTATGTATATGCATATATATATATACATTTTTACATATATATATATTCATATCTATATCTATATGTATATATATTTATTCATATATGTATATATACATGTATTTATATTTTATATGTATATATATATTATATTATATATGTATATATATATGTATATATACATATATATACATATATATACATACATATATATATATGTATATATATATATATGTAATATATATATAACATATATATATAATATATATATATATATATATATATATGTATATATATATACATATATTATATATATAATATATATATATATATGTATATATATATACACACATATATATATAATATATACATATATATATATATGTATATAGATATACACACACACATAATATATATATATATATATATATATATATCTATATATATTATATTATATATATTATAATATACATGTATGTATGTATGTATATGAATTCAAGAATGGTAATTCAGTCAGATGAGATTCAATAAAGAATGGTTTTTTCAAAGAAAGGATTATATGTTCTATTGAGTCGCTAACATAATCTTTACAATTTAATATTCGGTTTTTCGTCGTTGCTTTGTTTATTATGTAGTTTTGTTTTGTTTTGTGTTTTTGTTTTGTTTCTTTTTAGCGTATTTTTATTTTTAGTTGTTTTATTTTTTTTTCTATTTTACTTTTTGACTTCGTTTGTGTTTGCATGATGGTGGTGGGGTTTGAAAAATCAAAGGCCATATACAGCATTAAATGAGAGGGAGAGTGAGAGAGAGACAGTGAAATAGAGACAAAAAGAGTGTGCGAGAGAAAGAAACGGATGAGAGAGAGAGAGGGAGAGAGTGAAAGGGGAATAGTTTGGAAGTTGGGTCAAGAACCTCCTGGATCTCGATTAATGGCTTCCCTCGGAATTATAAGTAGATGAAGTTAAAATCCATTAACTTGAAGCAGGAGTCGAAATTGGTCCTCGAGTTTCATTCATTGCTAGCGTACATAATAACACAGGCCATTTTACAGGTTAGCTTTAAAGTTATGCTGTAAATGTTTTGAAATTCCTCACTTCGACTTAAGGGGTTTTGTTAGAAACAGCAATCCGCGGAACTTGAGCGCAAATTAAACAAGAACTGGTTCAAATTTCAAAATCTTTTGGGCTTAATATAACAAAGCACCAGTCAAATAGCATTAATAGAAGTGAGCCTAAATCAGAAATCAGTTCGAAGCATTTTTACCACCAAGAACATTTCACAAATAGTTTTCTCGACATCCGTCTGTTCCTTTTCATTCAGCAAATGTAAACTTTTTTGATTACAATGGCTTACTATTCCAGAATTGGTAGAAAGCGTATAGCATATTACTTCCCGGATTGGTCTGTGTGTGAGGTCCTTTGCTGCAGTTGGTTCAGCTGTAAAAGCGAGTAGCGACGTCACTGGAGCCAAGCTGTATTGGCCTTTGACTTTCCCTTGGATAACAACGGTGGTGGAGGTAGTGGAAGGTTTTATGCATGGGCGACTGCTGGTCTTCCATGAACAACCTTCCCCTGACTTATTCTTCGAAGGGGAACGTTCAATGAGCAATATCATGGTCATTCATGAACGAATGGAGTCATTATCCAAGTAGAGAGTCACGTATAGGGATTATAGGGAATTGGAAAAATTCTATTAACTGAGATTATCCTTGCAATTTGAAAAGAAAAACCCCTTTAGACTTGCTGAAATTCTAAATTTATGTATTTTTAAAAATCACACGAAGCAAGGATATTGTTGTGTGGACGCCCCCAGACGATGAAGTAGACTAGCCCAATACGTAGATATAGAGGGAGAAGTCTAGACGTCATGGTAGAGAGTAGGGCTGAGTAGAGGTCATCCGAACGTGCGACATAACATATACATTTTGATATCACACAATGGAATTTTTTGAAAATTTAAGCATACTTTAAGGTATATAATCATATATCTTTTTATGTTATGATTTTAAATCCCACTTGGCTCAACAATGCTTTGAATTTTTTATTGTTTGGAGAGTCAGAAAAATAGATACTATTAAATTACAAATTACATGCTTCCTCATAATTGTCTATTTTAATGATTATTAAAAACATACTCGGGTCACTATCATCGATTAGAAATCAAAGTCTCTTGATTTTGAGGTATTGAATTTTTTTTTTTTTTTTGTAAGAACCTGAGTCTTAAAGGGACCTGTCGTGGACCAAATACGGGAGCCGAAGAACATTTAAACAAAAGAAATATATCAAGTATGCGACATGAATAATGTTTCCAGCCGCTTCAACAAGGGATCTGAGCCGTAAGAATCATGAACACGCCAGGATCTGGAAGGCGGCGAGCTGGCAGAAACGTTAGCACGCCGGGTGAAATTCGTAGCCGTATTTCGTCTGCCGTTACGTTCTGAGTTCAAATTCCGCCGGGGTCGACTTTGCCTTCTCATCCTTTCGGGGTCGATTAAATAAGTACCAGTTATGCACTGGGGTTGATATAATCGACTTAATCCGTTTGTCCTCTCTGTGTTTAGCCCCTTGTGGGTAGTAAAGAAATAGGTATTTCGTTTGTCGACTTTGCTTTTCATCCAATCACAGTCCATAAAGTAAAAACCAGTTGAACATGGGGGGCGTTGTCATAGATCAGTCCTCTACCCTCAAATTTCAGACCTTGTGCCTTTAGTAGAAAAGATTAATACTGCTGCTTCGATGAGGGGTCTGAGCTGTCTGAATTGTTAGCACGCCGGACAAAATGCTTAACGATTTTTTGTCCGTCTTTACGTTCTGAGTTCATATTCCGCCGAAGGCCCTTTGACTTTCATCATTTTGGGACTGATAGAATAAATACCAGTTGAACACGGGGGTTAATGTAATTTACTTATCCCCGAATTTGCTGGCCTTGTGTCAAAATACGAAACCAAAGCGAGCTGGCAGAATCGCTAACAAACTGGAAAAAAAGCTTAGCGGTCTTTCGTCCGTTTTTTCATTCTGAGTTCAAATGCTGGAGAGGTCAACTTTGCCTTTCGTTCTTTTTGATTGATAAAATTAGTACCAGTCAATTACATCTACTGTCTAAACCACCAACTTGCTGGCCTAGTATCAAAATCACACCTGCTTCAAAATCAAGATTTAATTTTGTTGCGGACCGTGCTTCTACTCTTTGTCCTCGCACCTGCCCAATCTTACCCATCTCCTATTTCCACTCACCTACGACCCCTCTACACCACACTTTCAACGCACCATTCTCCGAGTCTTAAAATCGGATAAACTTTAAGCTATCTGTATATAACTTAGACAAGCGATTTGAATTCACTCGGATGTTGGCTCAAGTTTATGATATCGATAAGCTCTAAAGACAATACAATGTCGATACCCGCCGTTTTCGTTCAAATTCGGGATGGTTCGTTCCGCGTGGTTTTGAAGGACGCGGTGTGTATTGACACCCTGTGTATTAAAGAAACTCAACGAAGTACAGCAGCGGAAAAGCGTTTAAACAAAGAAAGTGTCTGTGCGCGCGCGCGTATGAGTCTGTGCATATTTTCTTTTCTTTTCTAGGCACAAGGCCCGAAAGTTTTGGAGAGGGGGCCATTCGATTAAATCGACCCAAGTACGCAACTGGTACTTAATTTATCGACCCCGAAACAATGAAAGGCAAAGACGGCCTCGACGGAATTTGAACTCAGAACGTAAAGACAAACGAAATACCTATTTTTTTACTACCCACAAGGGGCTAAACACAGAGAGGACAAGCAAGGACAGACAAACGGATTAAGTCGATTACATCGACCCCAGTGCGTAACTGCTACTTATTTAATCGACTCCGACAGGATGAAAGGCAAAGTTGACCTCGGCGGAATTTGAACTCAGAACGTAGCGGCAGACGAAATACCTATTTCTTTACTACCCACAAGGGGCTAAACACAGAGAGGACAAACAAGGACAGACAAACGGATTAAGTCGATTATATTGACCCCAGTGCGTAACTGGTACTTATTTAATCGACCCCGAAAGGATGAAAAGCAAATCCACCTCGGTGGAATTTGAACTCAGAACGTAAGGGCAGACGAAATACCGCTAAGCATTTCTCCCGGCGTGCTAACGTTTCTGCCAGCTCGCCGCCTTCTGCTTCCATATTATTCACGAAACCCTACCTAAATATTCGGGCTTCTGCTTATCATAGGAACAATTATTTATATAACACAAAAGAGAAAACCGCTAGATTACAAATTTTAGATGTCTAAATGATGTGTAGACACTTGACGTAATTACTACATCAAAAACTAGCGTATACAGAGAATGTATTGTACGGCTAATACATGCTATTGTGGGGGTTCATTGGAAACAATAGTCTAAGTATTCTGAAACAAAAAGCGAAAGTTAATAAAAAATGTTATCAAAAGAACTGAATTTAAATACGGGCGAAAATATTTTGTAGGTACAACTGCACTCGCGTAAAAAAGACAGGGGCAAGAGTGTGTATGATTACATATTTATTAATATCTGTGATTAAGTGTTACGCACATATACATGACACATATACACATATAGGCGTAGGAGTGGCTGTGTGGTAAGTAGCTTGATTACGAACCACATGGTTCCAGTTTCAGTCCTACTGCGTGGCTCCTTGGGCAAGTTATCTTCTACCATAGCCTCGAGCAGACCAAAGCCTTGTGAGTGGATTTGGTAGACGGAAACTGAAAGAAGCCCATCGTATATATATATATATATATATATGTGTGTGTGTGTGTGTGTGTGTGCGCGTGTGTGCATGTATATGTTTGTGTATCTGTGTTTGAACCCCTAACATCGCTTGAAAACCGATGCTGGTGTATTTACGTCCCCGTAACTTAGCGGTTCGTCATGAGAGACAGATATAATAAGTACTAGGCTTACAAGGAATAAGTCCTGGGGTCGATTTGCTCGACTAAAGGCGGTGCTCCATCATGGCCGCAGTCAAATGACTGAAACAAATAAAAGAATAAAGAATAAAAGCATATTGTTTCATGTATTCGGTATGCAATACTCCGTGTTCGTTACAGTATAAGTAATATATTTTATACATTCATCGTTTCTTAGAAATTATATTGTAATTTTCAAACTTTTAACTAATTTTTGATATCTACTATCATTTTCGAAATAGTCACCTTGCGCAGCAATAAAGGGGTTCTGGCGTTCCTACTACTTTTGGAATCCGGTATAGCAGTCGTTTTCCGTAAGCGAATCGATGATTTTCAGCGATGCACCCTGGATCTCGACAATGGTGTTAAAAAGGCGATCTTTCAGCTGCATTTTCATCTTGGAGAAAAGATGAAAACCCTCAGGTGCTAAATCTGACTAATAGGGTGGATGCAGAAGGGATAGAGTGTTGATTTTGGCGAGAAACTCATAAGAGAGGAGAGCTTGATGACAGGGTACATTGTTGTTTTGAAGGCTACAAGTCTTTGCAGTCCACAGACCTGGTAGCTTTCGCCGAATGTCCTCTTTCAAACACTTCAAAAGTCACGGTAGAAATCTTGATTGACGGTCAGTCTCTGGGGGGCGAATTCTTGATGCACAATACTCCAGATGTCGAAAGAAACGATGAGCATGCTCTTGACTGAGCGCGACTCTGCCGAAGCATACTCAAATGTCTCCGTAGCAGCCTTCTTAAACCCAGTGCAAAATTTCACGTTGGCTCTTTGTTCGAACTTCCTCTTCATGAGAAAAATCTCAGACTACAGTATACACGTGAACACAATAACACAGGTTTGTCTGTTTGCGAAGAAAACACAGCGACGTCACTAGACACGCTGCCTCATGAAAGTAACTGGTAGCTTTCAATACGCACGCAACCTCGTGCCGTCATCTGTTGGCGCGCTACAGATCTAGCTCGGGAAATTGTTGATAACACCTCATAGATAGATAAAGAGACACATAATTAGATAGATAGACAAATAGGTAGATAGATAGATAGCTAGCTAGCTAGCTAGCTAGATAGATAGATAGATAGATAGATAGATGGATGTGGTCACTTTTAATCAGAAGCCGGATATAGGGAATCAGTGGCACCCAGCAACTAAACCTTCCCTAATCCTTGCCAGCCACTCCCGTAAACAGCTTTTAAGAGTGAATCATTTAATTCCATTATAATTAGCTATCGAATGACACCCAACGGAGAGAGAACTCACTTGCCATTAACTTGTACTGAATCTATATCTATTTCAGAAACAGGTATTCCTTTCATAAATGCATAAGTATATATGTGTGTGAGTGCTTGTGTGTGCTTTAGTGTGTGTTTGTGTGTGTGTGTCAATGTGTGTGTATGTATGTGTGTTGTAAAACTTAGATACATAGTTTTCGGTCATTATTGACACAGACTTAATATTAATACCTAGGCAACATATTTATATAAATGCACATACATATATATGTATGTACATTTATAAATGCATGCGTCCATATTTGTATAATTATGTATGTATATAAATATATATATTCTGCAGTCTATCTAACTATCTATAGCTATCTATCTATCTATCTATCTATCTATCTTTTTTTTTTCTCTCACTCCGCCGGTTACGACGACGAGGGTCCCAGCTGATACGATCAACGGAACAGCTTGCTCGTGAAATTAACGTGCAAATGGCTGAGCATTCCACAGACACGTGTACCCTTAACGTAGTTCTCGGGGATAATCAGCGTGACACAGAGAGTGACAAGGCTGACCCTTTGAAATACAAGTACAACTCATTTTTGCCAGCTGAGTGGACTGGAGCAACGTGAAATAAAGTGTCTTGCTCAAGGACACAACGCGTCGCCGGGAATCGAACTCACAACCTTACGATCATGAGCCGAATGCCCTAACCACTAAGCCACGCGCCCTCACTCTATCTATCTACCTATATATATATATATATATATATATATATATATATATATAATATATATATATATATATATATATATATATATATATAGATATATATATATATATATATATATATATTATATCTATATATATATATATATATATATATATATATATATATATATATATATATATATATATATATATACTATATATATATATATATATATGATACAAAGGAAAAATGAAAAATACAAAGAATAAAAGAGTCGTACAAAAAATTATATATATATATATATCTTACATATAAAAGACCAAAGTGTACGTACACCGCTATATTTTATATATAAAAAGTACAAAAGTGGGACAAGAACGCAAAGCGTTCAGAAAGACGATACAAGGATAACAAGGATGGGTCATTCGGCGTTTTCTATCCTCAGTCGAGTTCCAGATTATCTTTGCAATTTCGACTGGTTATACTCGAGATTGCTCCAATCTGGCCAGTCCCAAGGAAAAAAAAAGCTAAGAGTATTAGATTCCTTGGAAGAATGCATACGAAAACAAGGACGGGAAAAACCAGAAAAATGTTACACAATACAAATGCAATTAACAGGACATAACAACAGGTGTCTTTCGACTAAGGACGAATATATATCATTGTACATAAACCTATATCGGTCTGTCTGTCTTTCTCTCCCTCTCTTTTTCTCTCTATCTCTCTTTCTCTGTCTCTGACTCTCTCTCTCTCTCGTTCTTTCTCTCTCTCTCTACACACACACACGTAGCTATAAATCTATTTATAGATATACAGAAGTAGCTATAAATCTATTAATCTTTTATTTGTTTCAGTGAGTTGACTGCAGCTGGGGCACGGGCTTCAAGAATTTTAGTCGAGTGAATTGATCACTGGACATTTTGTTAAACTTGACACTTATTCTATACGTATATTTTGCCGAACTGCTAAGTTACGAGGACGTCAGCACATCAACAATGCTTATCAAGATTTGGTGGGCGGACAAACACTGACACAACGAGAGATCTATACACAACACACACAAACACACAAACACACACACAAGCACAAACACATACACACACACGTAAACACACATGCA
>NC_043015.1:492654-495154 GCF_006345805.1 Octopus sinensis
GAACGAGATTTAGGTGATATAATACTTTTGAAAGATCATTAACTGATAGGGCACTCAACTAGTATTGTAAAGTACTAAATACGTCGTCTTTTATGCATGTTTACACGGTGTATATAAAGTGTACGTCGATATATACATATATAAACATACATACATTCACACGTATATATATATATATATATATATATATATATATGCACCAACATATACATGCATATATATGTTGCGTATAGATGTGATATTTAAGTACAAACGAATGCATATATTTCAAAACAATTCCAGTGAATGGAGTCTGTTCGTAAGGTTACAGTTAGGCAATCATACAGAAACATACAAACACATAAAAAACGCATACAAACATATTAAAAAAACGCATACACACTGCTAGACTTAATTTTCCTTCTTTTCTCTGTCAGTCAGATACAGAAATATGAAATGAGTTACCAGATACCACTGACTTTGCATATATTTATTTAGAAAAATTTCAAATGATGCAAATATATTTTTTGTTTCAAACTGTTTCTCTCTTATTTATTTTTTCTCTTCTACTCCAAATCTATTAGCCCTTTTCCCCTCTGTCTTGCCTTCGCTCTCTTTTCTTTCTCTTTCTCTCTCTCTCTCTCCTTCACTCACTCTGATATTTTCCACATTTATTACCCTTCTATCTGCACATTTATATATATATATATATATATGTTCATATGTCGGATATAAAAATGCAGATTGAAAACGAAAAAATAGAATGTAGTACGCTGGCAATAAGTAAAGGTTATACATGCACATACAGTATACTTCGAAAATAAAGTAGATACATACATACACACACACAATTTAAAACTGAAAATGTTCATATGCAAAATATATCAAAAAATTAAAATTAAATATAAATAACAATAAAACTTCAATAATAAAAACAGAGAAATGGAACAAAGAAACAAGATGGAGAAATCAATATTCATTCATCTTGATTTGCTTTTTATGCTCTTTCTCTCTCTCTCTCTCTCTCTCTCTCTCTCTCTCTCTCTCTCTCTCTCTCTCTCTCTCTCTCTCTCTCTGACTAGAAAACCAGATTGTTTGCAAGGTCTATTTTCACGAATATACTTATACACATACATATGGCACTTGCATATTTATATGTTATTCATAAATAATATATAATTATCTTATTTTCTTTTCAAATATATTTTAAATTTTAAAATGTATTCATTAGATATTTTTTGGACTACTTTCAATTCATATACGTAACATACATGAAAGTCCCTAGTATACATTCTTTTAAAATTCATTATATACTACATATTTAACGCATCATATAGTGGTTTTTTAATTCATATGATCATGAATAATATATATGCATATATTATATGTATGTTTATATATATAATATTTATATATATAGATATATTTATATATATATATAATATATATATATATATATATATATATTATATATGCATTATATATATATATGCATTAATATATATACATATATATATATATATACATTATAACATATACACTATATATATATATATATATATATATATATATATATAATATATATATATATATAATTGAATACTTATATGTATATATATATATATATATATATATATATATATATATAATATATAAATACATACATACACACATACATATATGCATATATATATAATTATCAATTCCCAATTAGAGAGATTCAAATCCTTTTCTCTATATCTTCATCCTAAACAACATCGGGAAAAGACCTGAAATGTTCAACTGAATTACTAAACTAATGAAAATGATTATATAAAATAAATAAAAAAACAATGCAATCACTGAGATGAGATTCTACATTTCATATATATATATATATATATATATATATATATATATAGATATATATATATATAAAAAAAAATGTCATCAGCTATAATAAAAACAGTAGAATAACCTACATAAGAACGAAATAAATTAAATGTCAATATTAAGAAAAATGATATCATTGAATTTTATGTGTGTGTTTGTGTGTATAAAATGATATGCGGTTTGGCTGACGATATGAGTTCAAATGATTTTTTTCGTCTGACGATAATCTCACACTTACACGTACAAACACAATTAAATACACAAATAGATACGTGGAAACATAAGCAGGCAAAGACGTACGTAGGAGGATTCTAAATTAAATTTGCGAATATTCAGAACTCTGTTATCATGATCATCGTCGTCATGATCATCATCATCATCATCATCATCATCATCATCATCATCATCATCATCATCATGCATTTCTGTTTTTTTTTTTTCTGTTTGTAGTTTTTCGTTATTTGATGGCATGCACTGCTCTCATAATAATAATAATAAAAAAAAAAAATAATAATAATAATAATGATGATGATGATGATGATGATGATGATGATGATGATGATGATGATGATGATGATGATGGTGATGATGATGGTGATGATGATGATATAATAATAATAATAATAATAATAATAATAAATAATAATAA
>NC_043015.1:502654-514470 GCF_006345805.1 Octopus sinensis
GAAAATTATAAAAGCTGCAATCTTGAGACCACCATGGGAAAGGTATATTTATGTACCACATGTTTGCATGCATTTCGATGGCAATTCTACAGGGTGATTGGAAAGTAACACCCTTTAAAAAACTACATATAAATTATATATTAATTGTAATTTTTTTCTCAAATATTTTGCGGTTGCGTTTTGAAGTATGAGAATTTAATGTGTAACCTGTAATGGCCGAATGTCAACTTCACATGGAGATGGGTGGATTCATCGTTGTCCACATGAGTGGCTAGACATGAGTCCCGACTAAACACCCAGTGACTGCTTTCTTTGGGGTTGGTTAAAGGAACAATTCTACTGTACCAAACCAAAGATCTTTGAAGAAATTGAAGGGCGAATACGAAAAGTTATGTCTTTCATCCCAAAAGTTCCTTCATCAGGTGTCTTGGGGAAGGCTGGAGGGTATATCAGCTGAAAGGTTGTGTTAACAACAAAGAAGATCAAGACAAATATTCGGCAAAGATAAATAACTTAAATAATGTACATAATTCCTTATCTCTTAAATATAGAACTGTTTTAGAATTACTTCCGAAAAATGGGTAATTTGGAAACAAATATTTTTTTATGATATTGCTCAAATACACATCAAGCTAACTATGATTCATCATAATATACGGTAGAAATTCAGCAAATCTCTCCGACAAGGCGGTTTCCTCAAATACCAGACTAAGACCAAGTAGATGATCTGCTTCCCCTATGTAAACTAGACCACTGTTTTTCGTATAAGGAGATTTTATTATATACGCTTCGATTATCATTTTAAGCCAAATTTGTATTTAGGTAATTTAGTAATTCAACAAATTTTCAACTTTATCCGTCTTTGAAAACAGGAAAAATACATAAAGAATTGTGTTATTTCAGATTGTGACATAAAATATTAATTGGCTCAACATCATTTAAATATCGTGATATCCACAATTTTATAACATTAAAAAAAAGGTTTTTTTAGAAAAATTTCATTTACATTTCAAAATTAGTAATCATCATATACTTTCATATACATGTGTGTGTGTATGTGTGTATTGTAATATTTCAGAATGGTCACTTTTCCTGTGAAATAAACACAAGGCCCGTATATTTATTCTTAAATGTGTATGTATATTATACATATATATTTGTGTGTATATGTAAACTATATGGAACTATTGAGAAATATTTATGAATGCGTGTATATATATATACTAGTAAATAATATGTGAGTATACATGTATGCGTATATATGTACCTCTGTGTTTGTTGAGTAAGCATGTAAATACGTACATGCATACATACATACATACATACATACATACATATATATATGCATATATATATATGCATTTATATATATATGCATATGCATATGTATATACATACGTATATACATACATACATACACATTCACACACAAGCATACACATACACATATATATATATATATAATACATACATACTTTACACAGCCCGTCTTTGATCTGCTTAAAAATTATAAAGATAAATAAGTAAATGAAATAAACAAAATTAAAATGAAAGCCTATGCGACAAAAAAAAAAGTGGGGGCACAGAAAGTAAGTTGTGGGTCTGCATGTTTCGATGGTATGTTTTATCTCATTGCTTAGTCAGTCCTCCTTTCGTCCTTTTGATCAGGTGTATTGTACACTAAGGCAATAATTTGTTTCAATCTACTTGACACTTGAGCTTCTCACCGGGTTGGTTTTGAAGAGTATTCGGCATCTCTTTTTTTTGAGCTTGACCTTTCTCTGATTGGGGTCAAGCATGGAATATAGTGTAGTCAGGCGAGTTAAAACTAAGGTAATTCGCTCACCAAGTTTAAGCAAAAAAAATTAATCACATGTTGTTTGAAATATGCTGCGATTTTATTTATGTATTTATTTATTTCTTTTTCTTTTTTTTATTCACATATTTGTATATTTATTTATGTATTTATTTATTTATTTATTGATATATTTATTATTTTTACACGATGTATAATTCTATCTGAATTTACTGAAGCAGGTTTCACTTTGAACTCAACATGTGACAAATACATTTTTTTCTTCTTCTTCTTCTTCTTCTTCTTCTTCTTCTTCTTCTTCTTCTTTTTCTTCTTCTTTTTCTTCTTCTTCTTCTTCTTCTTTTCTTCTCCTTCTTTTTTCTTTCTTCTTCTTTTTCTTCTTCTCATCACGATCATAAACAACGTCGTCGTCGTCACCACCACCACCTTCATGATGATCATGATGATGATCACCATCATCATCACTAGCACATCCACCACCACCACCACCACCACCACTAGTACGTCCACTACCACCGCCATCACCACTATCTTTATTAGTATTTCGGTAGCATTCTTCTTTACCTTATTAAACATATCCATCAAACTTTTTTAAATGCATATATTTTTCTGACTTCATTCTACGACTGCGTATGTGTGTTTAATTTGCGTGCGAGTTTGTGTATACTGTATGTATATGCTAAAACAAGCCCCTGCTCCCTCGACGGATATACATACATGTATATATATATATATATATATATGTTATCTTTTACTTGTTTCAGTAATTGGACTTGACCATGCTGGGGCACATCCTTGAAGTTTCCCGCATTTAGACTCAACCCGAAGTAAGGTACGAGTGTGGGCTGACTATGAAAAAGTGGTGCTAGAGAAAAGAAGTCTTGCATGCATTAATTACAACTCACCTTATGAATAACTCCATCGTTTCTTTGCAGGTAAACTGACATCTGAGTGTTCAAACAAGAAATCAAATATAACAAGAAGCGATCTCTCTTGAATATGGACAAAATTTGTCATCGTGCTTTTAACATGTACCCGAAGAGCAATGGTTTAATCCCCAAAGATAGTCATGGTGACATGATTGCTCCTTTAGGAGGGGAAAGGAGATCCTTGAAGATGAACCAACGTCTGGTGGTCCTGAAACTGCCACCACTGAAGAAAGCATTGATCGTGTTCACTTCATTATGATGATGACTGGTGACTGATTATAGATCAAATAGCTAGTGCTATTTTCATATCATTTTTGAGAGTTGAGGATGTTCTGTTTTACAAATTTGGCATGATGAAGGTTTCTGCTCAATCGCTGCCACATCTTCAGACACCAAACCAAAAGCGCACCAGGCTGTTTGAACGTTTCCTAACCCAGGATGAGTGTTAGCTCATCGCTTCGTGTCAGAGACAAAAGCCCGAATGATTCAGTAGAAACACCCTTCCTCACCTGTCAAAGAAGTCCAAGGTCGTTTAGCCTGCAGGGAAGTCGATGGCTTCAGTTTTATCGGATGTAGAAGGCATTGTGTTTATTGACTATCTTAAAAATATCCTCACCATCAGTGGAGAATACTATGCCACCTTGCTGATGCAGTTATGAAAAACTAGCAACACAAAATGCCTTTGAAAACTGAGAAAAAAAGGGTCTTGTTTCATCAGAATAATGTTCCCGCATTCAAGTCTTTGTTTTGAAAGGTTGTTATACGTGTCTGTGTCTTTGAACAATTTGGTCACTTTCCCTATTCTGATCTGAACCCATATGACTATGTTTTGTTCACCAACATGAAGAAAAACTTGATTGGAAACCAGGATTGCAGTGACGATAGCCTCACGTCTGATGTTTATGTTTTTTTTCTTTCACCAGTAGGATGAATGCCTGTTCACCAATGGGATCTGAGGACTGCAGAACCGATGAAAGAACTGCGTGAACTGCAGTATCGACTATGTTTAAAAATAAACCTCATTTGGTCACAGTACATGAGAGTACCTTGGCCAGTGAGTTTCATAACCACACATTAAGAAAATTATATTTACCGTTTTCTTTACTTCTTTCTTTCATTTCCTAACAATGTACATGAAACACAATATTTTACGTTATGTATGAAGTGTTTTCCAGAATGTTCAAGAATTTTTCGAGACATGGTTTCAATTGTCCTTTAAGTATATCCTTAATATGCGTCTAACAAGCTGACCTGTCAACATTTTGTTGCAGATTGAGGGAGACATCTGCAACAGCATTTTGAACACACCCTACTAAACACCACTTTCACTAGTTTGAAGACTGCAGTGGGGAGGTGAAGAAAATTTGAAGAATGGCGATGCAATAAAGCTTCGCATTCAACTAGGCATAAACGTATGAAATGCTCCAGACTGCCTATGGATTGACTGCTATGTTTCTCGCTGGTGCAAGAGTTTCAAGTACAGGTGAGACGTTTGAGAAAGAGAAGGGCGTCAGGATATCAGAGTAGGATGAGAAAAGTTGCAATTTTCTGAACGAAGACCGAAGCTATAGAAAAAGGCGCTTGACAAAGGAACTATACAGTGGGACTGAACCCAGAACCATGTGGTAGAGAAGAAAAATCCTTACCACACAGCCTTGTCCTAGTTATAATATTCTCAAAGGATGTAGTGTTGGAGTTTGGTCCGGATAAATGTTGTGATATGTTTGTGAAAAGGGGGAAAACTATAAACCAGACGAGTAACATCTCTATCAATGATTTGACTGTTTCTCCTGAACCTGACGAGGAATTTTACAGGTATCTAGAGTTGAATGAAAATATATCATACAATGGCCCCTGTAACAAAAGACGTGTAACCTAAGAATATTACAGCCGAATAAAGAATATTTGGACCTCAGAACTCTCTGCATATAGTACATGAGAATGCATGGATAAAACATAAATCTATCATAAATAGATGTATAGAGAATACATAGATTAAACATATGCACATCTATCTATCTATCTATCTATCTATCTATCTATCTATCTATCTATCTATCTATCTATCTATCTATCTATCTATCTATCTATCTATCTATCTATCTATCTATCTATATATCTGTGCATTTGTCTAATTTTCTGGTCGTCTTACGATGAGTGTATCCTCCCCTCTCTCTCTCTCGTTCTTTCTCCATACAAATACACACACACATGTACATATATATTACATGTCTGTACATATTTTTTATGAATTCGTGCATATACATAAATAGATACGCGTGTGTATGAATGTATATGTACACACACACACACGCACACACATATATATATATAAGTATGTATAATATATATATATATTTATATGTACATACCTTTATAAAGCCGAATATACATAAGTGTACGTGTATGTGTATGTGTGGTATATGTACATGTATTTATAAATGTATATATGCGTATGTGCGCTTGTGTGTGCGCTAGTGTGTCTGTCTGTGAGTCTGTCTCTCTGTTTGCATGCGTGCATGCATGTGTGTATGTTCCCGTGTCTGTCTCTCTATGTGTATGCATGTGTGTGTGTGTGTGTGTGTGTGTATTTGCGCGCGCGTCTACAATCACACAATCTTTTTATTTGATGTAAGAGACAAAATTAAAACACCTGGTGCGCCGCAAGGTATTTCATTACACTAACGAGGCTAATGGCCTTGGGACACCTCGAAAGAAACCTCCCTCCCTCCCTCCCTCCTTCCCTCACAAAGTCACACATATATATATATATATTATATGTCATAGACTTCGCGTATACTCGGCCAAACCAACTGGAAAGTACTCAGTAAACACTACTTACATTATTCGTCGTTTATGTTCATATTACTCTCATATTTTTATTTATTAATTTTTTTCGTTCAACTGTCTTTTCATATATTTTTTAGGTAGATCAGTAGAGTTATATATCAATAAGTAGTACATTTCTCTCTCTCCCTCCTTCACCCTCTCTCTCTTACTCTTTCTGTCTATTTTTCCCTCAATGTGTCTTTCAATCTCCTTATCTATCTATCTATCTATCTATCTATCTATCTATCTATCTATCTATCTATCTATCTATCTATCTATCTATCAATCTATCTATCTATCTGACAATCTATCTTCCTGTATTTATCCATCAATCTTTCTCTCTACCTATTTATCACTGGCACACACACACACACATACTCTCTCTCTCTATCTCTCTCTCTCTATCTCTCTCTCTCTGTCTGTCTCTCTTTCTATATATATATATGTTTATATATTTATCTATCTTATATATCCATCCATCTGTACATCTATCCAGCCCTCTATTGATCCATCCATCCATCCATCCATCCAACTATTCAGCTCTCTATCAATCCATCCATCCATCCATCCATCCATCTATCTATATATCTATCTATCTATCTATCTATCTATCTATCTATCTATCTATCTATCTATCTATCTATCTATCTATCTATCTATCTATCTATCTATCTATCTATCCCATTCAATCGCAGAAAATCCAGTTGAAATCTTGTGACTATGGCATTTATCGAAGTAAAATTCTGCGTCTAGAGCTATCCTCATATTCCGGAACAATCAGAACAAAGATTCCTTTAAAATCACATCAAATTCGTGATTTAATATTTCTTCTTTTCGTTCGGCTTTAGCCTCAGTACTCACCCATTGACTTGTCGTATCACTGTACAGCGACACAGCGACAGGGCTTATATCAAGAACATCTAGAAAAGGAGGACATTATACAAACAAAGCTATTCTGGTGCCTGTCGAGAAATCCTTACCACATGGGAAAGGTATGCAATCAATGGGAAAGGTATGCAAATGGGAAAGGTATGCAATCAAAAATCAGGAAAGTTTAGAAATACATAAACGAACCCGAAGAACCAAATTCACGCTAAGCAGATTTAAAAGAACTGGCATCAGGTCAATATCAGAATAAACTTGCATCAGAATCAAATCTATGGAGTGAAGATATGAAAGATGAAACCTTCATGATAGCAACATGAAATTATTAAAGTTTCTACTGACACAAACATCAGTTTCAGTTTGGATGCAAAATCTATTATTAAAACATTATATATATCCCATTTATGTCTTTCGATCACTGGACTACGGCCATGCTGATACACCGCATTGAAAGATGTAGTCGAGCAAATTGCTCTTAATATTTATTAAGATTTGGTACTTATTCTAGCGGTCTGTTTTATTGAATCACAAAGTTTCGGGTACGGAGAGAGAGACCAACAGCGGGTGTCATGCGATGGTGGGTCGCATAACACACAGATACATGTGCACACACGCATACACACGAATATGCATAAAAAACAGCTCAAAAACCCCTCCCTACTTCTCCGTGACTTAGAGGTTCGGCAATATAAACCAATAGAATAAGTACTTGGGATCGATTTGTTCGACTAAGACGGCCTCCAACATGGCCACTATCAAGTGACTGAAACAAGCAAAAGAAAATAAAGCAATATATATGTGTGGTATGTATATATATATATATATATATATATATATATATATATATATATATATATGTATAAATGTATGTATATTTATATATATATGTGTGTATAATGAAACAGAACGTATATAAATATATATATATAATATATGTTTGTGTGTGTGTGTATATATATATATATATATATTTTAGTGCGAGTTTACGTGTGTGTTGAAGAAATTGAACCTGGTGATGCCTTGTGAGTGTACTACCCCAAAAATGAAATATAAAATTTCAAAATATAAATATGCAAATAAATGAATGAAAATAAATTAAATATCATTTTATAATCGACGTAAATAAAACCAAATAACGAAGTAAAAGTTTAAGCAAAACCCCAAAAGATAATAATAATAATAATAATAATAACAATAATAAAATAATAAAGATATAGATGAGGTTAATAGTCTAGAAAACCTAAAGTAATCTTTTAAATATATGTACCACTACCGAAATGCATAACAATGATATTATAACGTAGTTATTCATATTTAAATTTTAAATTTATATCGCCCACCTTCAACCACGCCATATCTACGCCGAATATGTTGGCATCAAAGAGATTACATAATAGATATTTTCTGGGGGTAATTTTTATTTTTTTATGATTTCTAAATGAGGATGATACCATCAACATAATGTTGTAGACACAAAACAATGAGGAGAGAAGCTAGAAATAAAAAAAAATTCCTAAAAGTATAAAGAGGTACAAAAACACACAAAAAACATCTTATAAAATAAACGCATAGGAAATTATGTTCTTCATGCTCAGTTAACGAAGAGATGTTTAAATGATATCCATTATACACTAGAGCTATATCAATTTCATCACAAAGCTATATGAGAAGTACGATATCAAGTACAAGGGTTTGGAGTAGGTTTGGCGGTATTTCGGTGTTTAAAATTTTGCAGATTATTTAACGATAAAACTAAAATGTGTCATTCACATTTCCCTGCAAGATGATATATGTTGTTGTATGTGTATGTATATGCGTATATAAAAACACTTACATACATACTTAGACGCACATACACACTCATGTATTTACATATAAACACTATCACACTCAACGCACAAACTCATATGTAAATGTACATAAATATATGTACATAAATGCATATAGATATACGTACGCACATACGTACACACACACGCACACACGCACGAACATTTAGACACATATATGTAAGCATGTATGTATATTGATATACGTACATAGATTGTTCTTATATATGTAAATATGCGTGTATGTGTGCGTGCGTGTCTGTGCGTGTGTTTATAGATCGATTGACAGATATACGTATACATATGTTTGTGTGTGTGTGTGTGTGTGTGTGTATGTACATGGATATTCATATATATATATATATATATATAGGTTTTTTTTTACCATATATATGTGAGTGTGTAGATTCAAGGTGTTTATCCCCCCATTTACTCAGGGTAACATACTGTACAACACATTTACGAATGTTTGCTTGAAAATGCACATGTATAATATATATATATATATATATATATATATATATTTAAATGTAAAAAAAAAAACGAAAGAAAAATATGAAAAAGAATTTGAACACATACGAGAACAGCTATAAATTTAACAATTATATCTAACCATCGTATATTATCAGATCTTACATTTAGCTAAACACATATACATACATAGGTACACATACATAAACGCATGAATGCATACTTTCGTATATCCCCCCCTGCACCCAGACGCATATATATGTAGATATATATTATATATATGCAAATATGTATGTGCGTGTGTATATATATATATATATGCTTGTGTGTATCCATAATTTATTTGTATATATATGTATGTATGTATCTATGTCTTATCGTTTAATGTACGTATTCTATTTTCAGGCGACATCTTGTTTAGGATAACATCAGCAACACTCGAATACACCAGAATTCTCTTGTCATAAATTTAATCTCTTCATTGAATAATGTGTCATCGTATAAAAATTACTAGTTTTCATAGGTTTACTTAAATGTTTCTTTTATTATTTCATATCAATTATAATTTTTAAACGCTTTTCCTTATATCCTCTTTTTTTTGTCCTGTTTTTGACGTCGTGGACGAAATATATGAATAATAATTCATTGCTTATATTATATATTATATATATATATATATATATATATATATTGAACATAAAAATGAAGGCAATAAATTTATGTTTATTGATATTTTCACTCGGAGACGGGGAAGCGGAAAGTCTTAATATCATTTCACACTCTCATACCCAGACGTGTGTTTGTTTGTATTTTTGTGAGTAACGTAGCTCTTCCGTATTTTTGAATTAACATTTTTTTACTTTTTAGCTTATCTTGTGAACATAACTAAGTAGAAATCAACAAATCCAGGCGTATTCCTCCTTCAGCTGTCAATCAGATCACAAAGTGATTGTCACACCTATATAATATGCTTTATATCGTTATATTATAAGTACGTTTTAAACAACTAGTTTACATTTAAACGTGTTTTAAGTTACACCGGTAGATATCTAGTCTCAGAAACAACGAAAAACGTTAGGTTATTTGTGTCGAACCGTATTCTACTGAATGTAATTTACTTTTTAACTACTGTCGTCATAATTTCTCGGAAATAACATCGATTTTAAACATAGAGGGAACCTCTTCCTTATCGATTATACTGCTAGAAAAAAGCATTCAAATAACTCTCAGATCATATCGTACCTACTCGAAACAGAGAAGGGTACTTTAGATAATGTCCTCCTTGAGAGCTTTGAGAAAATAGAATGATCCTGAGTGAAATACGTTTGAGCATGCGTAGGTTGCTCAATTAGAGCTGATTTTGGACTACATCACATTCCAGCTTATTACTGCAGCTAAACAATCATGCAGTTTCTATCACAGTAAGCCAAAATATTGAAATTATTTCAATGAACACTTGTCAAACTCATTGAACTAGTCCATCTTTCTAATAATATTTTTTAATTTTAGGCAAAGCTAGCAATTTTGAAGAGGAGATTATTTGTTGATTACCCGATAACCTCGAAACCAATATTTCACATTTGATTTTTTTTATTGATCCCTATAAATGAACGGTACATTATTTTATCGATGAGGGAAGAAGACTTCGACAAGATTCGAAATAAAAACGCACTACGTACCGAAGGGAATTTTTCTGTAGGTAAATGATTCTTAGGTGAACACAAGAACCAATAAGATGCCACCATCTTATTGGTTCTTGTGTTATATGCAACAACAGTGATTTCTTACATAGGTACAAAGCGTAACAATGTTATGAGGAGGTGCGGGTGGAGAAGGAGTATTTTCCATTGTATTAGTTCCTGCTCATCAGTAATTTTGGAAATATTTTCCGTTCGCAGTTGGGTAATATCTAATGTGACTGACATCTTCACAGACAACAACAAAGAAAAGTTAAGAAATAAAATTCGGCATTATAGTGACTGTTTTATACAAAAACACTTTCTTAAGTGAAAAATAGCTGAAAAGTCCGCACCATATATCAACGGATCAAAAACATCTAAGCTATGTGTAGCTGGAAGAACAGAGATCCGTTTTCGATCTAAAGAGTCTATCGTACAGCTGAATTCAAGATTTTAAATTTTGAGTGGTTGTAATTATATGGATAAGTTCCCGTTGACAAATGTGTAAGTTCAACCTGCTCCGGATTGAACAGCTGTACTGCAGACTCTATACTTTCAGCCTTATGACCTTACGGTCAAATGAGACATAATCCCAAATTCTCCCCTCTTGCGTTTTTCTATTTTCTCTTTTGTTTTCCGGTTTTGCAACCTTCCACCTTTTATATCTTTCTTCTCGCGTGTTCTCGTTTTTTCTCTCATCCTATCGTCCTGATTTTATATTTTTATGCCATGTGGGCACAACCTGGGGTCTGCGCGAAGACACCTGCCAAAAATGCTGACTGAGCTGTTTTCATCGCATCAACCATTAAGCGTATAGCAACCCATTAAAAATATATATTGTGTTTATTGAATAATATTTATCGCTTACTAGGAGTACCTTTTTGTTAATCTTATCATCAAGGAACAGTACACACGATATATGTATATATGTATATGTATATATATATATATATATATATATATATATATATATATATATATATTTATATAATATATATATATATATATATATATAAATTATATACATACATAATACGCTCACATAGATACATGCATACAAACATGCATGCATGTACAAGTGCATACGTACACATTCGCGATATAAAATGCAATAATGTTTAATACAATTGAAAATAGCTTACGTGTAGAAAGTTATTTTACTACAAACCTAACAGCTTTTATTTATTTATGCATTTATTTATTTGGTTATTTGATTATTTGGTGTCGGACGTAAACGTCTGTGAATTAATCACTGGACACTCATATGGAATATATCATATACGTGTTGTCAGAATAATTATAGAGAAGAAACCATTAAGTTAAGATATATGACTGAACCGTTATTTGACAGAAACCAAAATAAGAAATTACATTTTGT
>NC_043015.1:514570-537070 GCF_006345805.1 Octopus sinensis
AGCCTAATTATTTATTGTATCTGTCTTATTTGCCGAAACGGTAAGTTACGAGGACCTACAAAAAGGCAACCGATGCTGGTGTGTTTAGGTCCCCGCAATTAGCGGGGAATTAAGTAGGGGGACAAAGTCAGATACACAAACAAATACATACATACAAATATATATAATATATATATATATATATATATATATATAATATATATATATGTGTTGTGTGTGTGTGTGGGTGTGTTTGTGTGTGTGTGTGTCTATGTGTGTGTGTGGTGTGTATGTGTGTGTGCGTGTGTGTGTGTACATGTAAATATATATATATATATGTATATATCAGAGATAATGGTGTCTTGAAACCCAAAGGTGTAAGGTAATGCTGAATAAGTGCTATAGACAGACCATAGTTAAGTTCCAGGTTCCGTAATTTTGCGAATAAGGGGTTCAACGTTGGTCATTTGTCAGCGTGTGTATATAAGAAATTTTTGCGTAAAAAAAACCCCAAGGCTGTGTAGATATTAGAGCATTTATAGCATCTATAAATGCTCTAATATCTACACAGCCTTGGCGTTTTTATCTTATTACGCAAAAAATTGTTATATATATACATACGATAGGCTTCTTTCAGTTTCTGCCTACCACATCCATTCACAAGACATTCTTCGGCCAGAGCAGAAGACACGTCTTGAAGTTGACACGCATTAGTACTGAACCCAGAGCCATGTGATTGAGAAGAAAGCTTCTTACCTCACAGCCACTCCTGCGCCTATACACACACACACACACACACACACACAACACTCACACACACACATATATATATATACAGAGATAGAGATAGAGACAGAGAGAGACATGCATATGTGGGTACAGGACATCACCAATAGTAAACAACACGCAATATGAAAAATTATGAGTTCGATACGCACACAAGGAAAGAAAGAAATGGAAAACAGTACAAGTAACATAAAGAATGACCCTTCATCAGTTGTCGGTTGTTTATCTACTCCTTATTTCGAGCTTTGAACGACAACTTTAAAATGAGTTTTCGAAGACATTTGCTTCCATAAGTACTAAAACGAAATTTGGGATTTATATCGTGCAAAGCTCGAAAACTGATGAACGGTCGTTTTTTATGTTACTTGTCCTGATTTCCATTCGTTACTCTTGTTGTTTGCGTATTGAACTCATTTGTTTTTATATCTTATTTTGTTTACTGTTGGAAATCGACTGATCCCCTCTCCAGAAAATTTCTACCCTTGTTGCAAAATTTTAAACGAGATTATTATTATTATTATTATTATTATTATTATTATTATTATTATTATTATTTATTATTATCATTATTCTTATTACTACTATTATTATTA
The DNA here is from genome assembly GCF_006345805.1 of Octopus sinensis. Taxonomy (NCBI): domain Eukaryota; kingdom Metazoa; phylum Mollusca; class Cephalopoda; order Octopoda; family Octopodidae; genus Octopus; species Octopus sinensis. Next base: position 515,929 of record NC_043015.1, read on the forward strand.
AGGCGGTGAACTGCCAGAATCGTTAGCAAGCTGGATGAAATGCTTAGCGATATTTTTTCCGTCGCTACGTTCTGAGTTTAAATTCCGGTGAAGTCGACTTTACCCATTATCCTTTCTGGTTCGATAAATTAAGTACGAGTGGAGAACTCGGTTCGATGTAATCCACTAGTTCCCTCCCGCCTTGTTATTATTTCGTAACGGAAACAAATCATAATCGTTAACTTACCCTCGAACATATATGATTTTTATTTGTTTTAAGTTTAATGAATCGACTGTCGCAAGAGACGGAAAATTCATTAATTAGTAAATACAATGCATATATAAAGATTAAAATCCTCTTGCTTTTTAGTTTTGTTTTGTTTTTGTAAACATTAATTTAATTCCTGTTATCTACTCTCCTGTTATGTAACAAGTGACATTTATAAACAGTTTCGTTAAAGTTAATCTTGTTTTATCAACACTCCCTGGTTGGTGACCGCATGTAAAACAAACACCGGTGTTCGGATGTTACAATTAGCAAATATTTTGTCTAAAAGTAAAGGGAAATCAAGAAAAAAAATCGTCCAAATAAATACATCAGTAAACTAAAGAAACACAGAATGATTTGTTTCCCAAAGGTCCTGTAATATAAAGAAAGAATAAGACGACTGCTAATCATAGGGAGAAGCTGCTAGTCGAACACAAGTAGTGTTTTTCCTTAGCAAGAATTCGTCACCTTTTCACTCCAATCGTTGGTTTACAATATTGAGTTAGAACACTGATTGTCCTACATGAAACATGGCAGTATTTACGGAGATTCTTGTCCTATTAGAATTAACGGCCACATCACCTGGTAATCACACGCTATTGGGTTAATAAGCGAAGAACACATTGAACAATTCTTGGTATACTAGAGTAAAGTTGTGGCTGTAGAAATGTGGCATACACCTATGTTTCATCACATCTGAAGATTGTCTATACATGAACAACATCAAGAAAGTAACGTGACACATTTATCCGTATACAAATACACGCACATACATACATGCACTGGTAAATGTGACGCAAGTTCTTCGTCACAATTCTATACTAGAATCCATTAAAAAAAATTCATATCCGCGTTTTTCAACTCCAGTTGTTGTTTAATATATACAAGAGAAAAGAAGGTGAGTGAGAAATGTTGATTTTCAATGTCGGTTAACCGGGTCAAAATATGCTGTGGTGTGAAGTGTCACAAATATAAAAGGTCATTAACCGCCATATCCAAAATCATCGCCCAGAATGTCTCCACAACCTCGTCGTCACCACCACCACCATCAACAACAACAAGAGCAACAACAACACTACCACCACCATCACCATCTTCACTAACAGCAACATGAATGCTGATTCTACCAGCATAGCACCACCCACGAAAATACTACTAAAACAGCGTACATAGCAACACCGTCATTTCGCTACCACCACTACCACCACCACCACCAGCAGCAGCAGCAGCAGCAGCAGAAGAAGAAGAAGAAGAAGCAGCAGCAGCAGCAACAACAACAACAACAACAGCAGCAGCAGCAGCAGCAGCAGCAGCAGCAGCAGCAGCAGCAGCAACAACAACAACAGCAGCAGCAGCAGCAACAACAACAACAACAGCAGCAGCAGCAGCAACAACAACAACAACAACAACAACAATATCACCACCATCTGCACTAACAACAACATGAATGTTAATTCTACCAGCACAGCACAGCACCACCAACAAAAATACTACTGAAACAATGTAGATGACCACACCATCGCTTCCCAAACCGGCTGTCCCACAGACAGCACCAACACACGCATCATCGTCAACTCTCCACCATTCCCCTAACAGTAGCAAAAATCATTTTACCACCACCACCTCCACTTCCACTGCAAAAATCGTCACTATTATCACTAGCTCCAGACCTAAGTAACGTGAACCCACTAGCTTGCTCCCGACTTTATGAGGGAAGTACTGTGGCGATCCTTAAAAAAATGGCATTTTCGAGACACACTACATTGCTAATAACAGTAAGGAAACACTGGTAAATATAGTTTGAGATAATAAAATGAATAGACATATGCTTAGACCGTCGGTTACGGCTACGAGGGTCCCACTTAATTCGATCAACCGAACAGCTTGGTAGTGAAATTAAGGTGAAAGTGGTTGTGCACCCCAAAAGAAACATATCATAATGTAGAAAGATACAGCGTAGCCCTACTGGTACAAATAATTTTGCTATCTGAGTGGATTGGAGCTATGAGAGATAACTGTCTTGCTCAAGGATATAATGCACCACCAGGAATCAAAATCACGACTTTATGTTCATTTGCTGAATACCGTAAATACTAAGCCACACGCATTCACTCTGATTAGAAAACATTTGGTAATCTAGCAGAAAGGATAGCACGCCAGGCAAAATGCGTAGCCGTATTTCGTCTGCCGTTACGTTCTGAGTTCAAATTCCGCCGAGGTCGACATAGCCTTTCATCCTTCGGGGTCGATAAATTAAATACCAGTTACGCACTGGCTTCGATATAATCGACTTAAACCGTCTGTCTGTCGTTATTTGTCCTCTCTGTGTTTAGCCCCTTGTGGGCAGTAAAGAAATAAGAAAACATTTTACCAGAGGTCATTTTGACCGCTTCGGATTTGTATGAAATCAATGAGAACAATGAGAACACATAGAAACAAACGGTATAGGAAAAAATACCATTTACAACAAGAACTAAAGGTAAGGCGTAAAACACTTAAGGCTCCTTCCCCTAACAACAACGATAACACGAACACAAAAGTACCTCTGTGAAATTTGTTGCTATCAATTTCAATTAACGGACATAGCCATCAACTATTGAAGAGGTTGTAAGAAGCAACGAAAATTTAAGAAAAAGTAAGTTAATGAGTGGAAATCGATCATCATCATTGTTCGACCGTGGTCGAGACAATGGAATTTACCATGTTGCGCCAGACTTCACGGTCCATCATAGCATTACGGAGGTCCTGTTGCTGGATGCCTGTATCCCTGGAGATTACATCAGGGTAGGAGAGTGTGCGCCCTCTGGTGTTGCGAGTAGATGGCTTCCAGAGGAGAAGAGTAGAAATTACTTCTTTTTCAGCTCTACAACAATGTCCAGCAAACTGGACTCTCCTACCCTTCACAAGAGATGACACAGGTGGTAATTTCCCATATATTTGCATTTTAGTTGGATGGCGCCTCCACGAGAGATTTTGAGCTCTCATAAGGAGGCGAGTGTAGGTTCCATCCAACCGCCTCTCAAGCTTCTTTGATAACGTCCAGACTGGTGAGTGTGTTAATTAATAGCACATTAAAACAGCACGACTCTCCCTTCACACAATAAAATATGCCTCAACACACGAGTTCACATAAAGAATCTGGCAAGCCAAATACAAAATCGAAATCATTCAAAGATTTTTCCACTAAAACCCCATAAATTCTCACTTTCACCATAATTTCTTTTAAGTTCGAATCAGACGGGGGATTTGCAGCGATTGTTTAAGAAAGCACGAAGATGCCATCGTGTTTTGAAGATTCCGTGCATTAAATATATGACGCTTAACTTAAAAATACGTACTGTATATGAAGGGGTAGTGACATGTTGCTTGCCGATCCTACTCTACAGTCTTTTAATTCTAAAACCATCTTAACATTGTAAACTAGTTTAAAGAAAATTAATAAGTAAATAAATAATTAATAAAAATAGATTTATGCATATACATATATACATATATATATATATATATATATATATATATATATATATATATAGAGAGAGAGAGAGAGAGAGAGAGGAGAGAGAGAGAGAGATAAAAAGATAAATAAAAGTAAACTCGCCTGTATCTGACTAAAGTTCTGCATCGTTTATTTTTCATGTGTCATAAATGGGTTATTTATTTATTCATATTTTTTTATTCATTAATATTACTTTTTTTGTGAATTATACAATTGTTTGTTTGTTTGTTTGTTTGTTTTTTTTTGAAAGTTTTCTCTCTTTATGGCACACATATGCGTCTGCCATTATGTTGAAGACTAATGTATATATACGTATATTTATGAAGACATATATTTACACACAAATATATGTAAATGCATATGTTTATATTAAAAAACTTACACTAATGTGTGTATATATGTATGTCGATATATATATATATATATATATACATGCATATATATTGACATACTTATATACGTACACTAGTGTACGTATTTTATATAAACATATACATTTACACACATATATATATTTGTCGTGTCAGTCTCTAGATACTCAAAGATTTTGGGAATACAAAGATTTTGGGGCACAGAAGGTTTTCGTAGTTTGCCTCTAAACTCACAGACGTAACTCAGAGTAGCGAGAGATTGATGCAACCCAAATATTACCAATATCTACAATCCTATAGAGTACTGCTTTTTTCCGACAGTCACCAAAAAACATTAGATCGGTAGCCACTACACATTCTTTATTTTCTCTCCTTGTTTCTTTCTGTGTTCCTTTCTTTGGAAGAGCATAGGCTCGAAACGTGAAAGACTTTTTCACTTCCCGAACGTTATACTAATAAATCTGTTTGTTGTCTACACCACCTGTCTTCGTCTTTTTTTTTTGTGAATTCTCCCTATATGTACGTATGTATGTATGCATATACATGATACAAGATTGCATAACATTATTCCAGTCACCTGTTTCGGTCGAACTTGTTGCCGCTTCGTTTAGCTGATTTCATCAGCTGTTTATCGCTCAGAAAACATTTCGTTGATCCTTGCTCCAAGAATATATTAACATTTTTTCCTGTTCTGTTCTATTTCCTGAATTTTTCTCTTCCACCTATTAGGGTTCACCTCGAAGTTTTCCTTATGACATTCGGAGGTCATCACTAAGTGCATTATCATGCAAACTCCACCTGATCATATCTACTTGCATGCCAGCTCAGCGCTTTAAAACCATCGCTAACTTTACTGAAGTCCAATGGTCAATGGTTCAAATTTCAACATCTGTAGTAATGCTTTTTACAGTTTCCCTCTATACAACAGAATCAGTTTGTGGGCAGATTCGGTGTGCATCAGTTATGCTTGTTCTCATACTTCAGAATCTTATAAACCATTATAGACAATGGTGAACAAATCATAACACTTATTGGTTAGGGCTGTCTTTAATTGTTCCTTAAAACGAATACAGACGCCTCATTCAATTTATTGAGAGACAAATTGCATCCTCGGGTTCGTGGTCTTTTCTTTTAAAGAATTCATCAGGAATACAGGTGTTAACTTTTGTGACATCTCGCATTATTCCTTTCGTTCTAAGGCGGCGAGCTGGCCGAATCGTTAGAACGCCGGGCGAAATGCTTGGCAGTTTTTCTTCTGACTTTGCGTTCTGAGTTCAAATTCCGCCGAGGTTGACTTTGCCTTTCATCTTTTCGGGGTCGATAAATTAAGTACCAGTTGTGCACTGGAGTCGATCTAATCGACTGGCCCCCTCCCCAAAAATTTTGGGCCGTGTGCCTAGAGTAGAAAAGAATATTTTGTTATTTCTGGAAGGTGATCTATGTTCACACTTCCCTCTGGCTAGTAATATTGGTAAAGCTGTTGATGTTGCCACTGGCATTCTTTGCAGCATCACCATTTCCCCTTTTGTGTTTAATATAATGTAACAGCCTTTTACTTTGAACAGTTTTTGCCTGTATAAATTCTACTTTACTAAACATTATTGAGTAGGGTGACATTGTCATTGCCGCCGGTTGTGTGGCATTGCGGCTAGCACGTCTTCTCGCCTTCCAAAACCAGTTAATGTTGAATCGCTAGTAAAATATCGCATATTTCCGAAGAACCGAGATTTCTCATCATCTCTGTATAATGTGATGGAAGATTAAACATTGAAAATACATCTCTTGGTGAAACCATACAGAAAATGCTATCAAAGTTATCGTGGTAAATGCAATTGTGTCGAAAGGTTTGTAATGTGGGCCCGTCCATTGCACTCAATAATAACAAAACGATAATAATAATAATAATAATAATAATAATAATAATAATAATAATAATAATAATAATAATAATAATAATAATAAGAATAATAATAATAATACTAATAATAATAATAATAATAATAATAATAATAATAATATAATAATAATAATAAGAATAATAATAATAATATAATAATAATAATAATAATAATATAATAATAATAATAATAATAATAAATAATAATAATAAGAATAATAATAATAATAATAATAATAATAATAATAATAATAATATAATAATAATAATAATAATATAATAATAATAATAATAATAATAATAATAATATAATATAATAATAATAATAATAATAATAATAATAATAATAATAATAATAATAATAATAATAATAAATAATAATAATAATAATAATAATAATAATAATAAATAATAATAAATAATAATAATGATAACAACAACAACAACAACAATAATAATAATAACTGTATCATTGTTGTTGTTGTTTATTCCTTCTCGAGCCACTCCTGGTTCATAGGGCCGGTTTCCCGGTTTCCTTGGTGTACAGGTTCCCCACCTGGAGGGGACGCCGGTCCGTCGCAAGTGAGCTGCAAGACGCAGGAGGAAAGAGTGAGAGGAAGTTGTGGCGAAAGAGTCAGCAGAGATTCGCCTTTACCTTCTGTCGGAGCCGCGGGGAACTTTGGTGTTTCGCTCATAAGTAGACACATCGCCCGGTGTGAGATTCGAATCCGCGATCCCTCGGCCGCGAGTCCGCTGCTCTAACCACTAGGCCATGTGCCTCCACAACTGTAGCATTAGCATTAGTAAATGTAGACGTCATTGTAGTAGTAATAGTAGTAGTAGTAGTAATAGCGGCAGCAATGCTAAGTATTTTCTAAAACAATGCAACGCATTAAATCTGTATGCTATCCATTAGCGACGACAAAATATTCTTGGAAATAAATTAGGATAGCATGGCTGTTTTGCATGCATCTTCGCCTTCTGGTTTCATCTGAGTTTTAAAAAAAATAAGTATCATTTTAGTACTCACATGACACGTCACTCGTCTGTAAAAGTAACAAAACAAAAACTCCACGAAAAGTTGGCATAGAAATCAATCATCAGCTAGCATATAATAAACACGACATCATATCATACGACAAAAATAACAATAGTGCACTAATTATTGATATCGCAATACTAAATTACTATAATGTTGTGAAGAAGGAAACTAAAAGCGAAGAAAATACACCGCTTCAGCCGTTCAATTAAATCTACTGCCATAGTTATGAATCGTGTATGTCAGTTTAAATCGAAACGATTAAATTGTACAAAGGCAAGGTTAAGATGTGGGGGTTCACGATGTGGAAATATGTTCACCAATTGTTTTATGTATGGCATGTATATTCGAGAAGCATGTGCAGTTTGAATTATACAAAATAAATACGAGGGGAGGCTGAAAGGTTCCTGGCTTTCAGGAAAAGTAAGTACAAGAAGATGAATTATGATTTGTTTCCACATATTCCCCTATAACATATTTGTTATTCGGTGGAGGCGCAATAGCCCAGTGGTTAGGGCAGCGGACTCGCGGTCATAGGATCGCGGTTTCGATCCTATGTTTATTGAGCGAAAACACCTAAAAGTTCCACGAGGTTCCGGCAGGGGATGGTGGTGATCCCTGCTGTACTCTTTCACCACAACTTTCTCTCACTCTTACTTCCTGTTTCTGTTGTATTTCAAAGGGCCGGCCTTGTCACTCTCTGTGTCACGCTGAATATCCCCGAGAACTACGTTAAGGGTACACGTGTCTGTGGAGTGCTCAGTCACTTACACGTAAATATCACGAGCAGGCTGTTCCGTTGATTCGGATCAACCGGAACTCTCGTCGTCGTAACCGACGGAGTGCTTCCATCCATCATTTGTTATTCGGTAAAAAAAAAATATTGTTTTTAGCGGCATTAATTATGAATTTTTACGTTCTGAGTTCAAATCCCACCGATGTCAACTTTACCTTTCATAATTTCGGAGTGAAAGAAAGAATTACCGGTTGATGTAATTAAGTAAATCCATTTTCTCAAAACTATAGATCTTCTGGCATCGTGCCAGAATTAAACAAAATTTATTATCAAGAGATCATCGGTGGAAAAATGCAGGTGAATACCAAATTATTAGTATCTCCCTACATTTTGCAATCAGTTTAATTCATACCGGTGCTATTGATTAGGTCTTTCATCATTAACGTTCGATGCAATAATTAATTGGTTTGATCACACAAACCAAGCACATTTAGAGGATTTGGTAGAATCGCTTGAGCATATGAAAACACGGTATTTATCCCGTTTCTTTACAAATTGAACAAAAAAACGCACTCGTGGTTGACTTTGCACTTCAACCTTGGGGACGATAAAACAAATTGGCAATCAAATTGTCAATCGAAGATCTATGGTATGGACCAACGCCCTCTTTACAAAACTTCTAGCGTTATGTCAAAATCAAAATCATTCCACCACCTGTGTGGCTTGTCATAACGCAGAGAAACATAGGGTCAAATAATTCAATGTCCCCTTTTCTTTTGTAAATTCGAGGGGCAAGGTTTAACTGGTGTAAGCGCTATGTCCCTACTATCGTTTGTAGATGGGATTATTTAAATGTTTTTCATATAATTTCGATGAGAATAAAGCGTTTTTATCAAGTTCGTTATGATTGTTATAAATACAATCGTTTTCTGTATATCTAACATATGTCCATCATCATAGTTTTCTACATCAACGTTATGGTAACGTGATACTTACTCATCAAATTCTAAATTTCCTCATATTCCATCGTCATCGTCATCATCATCATCGTCGTCGTCGTCGTCGTCATCACCATCATCATCATCATCATCATCATCATCATCATCGTCGTCGTCGTCGTCGTCGTCGTCATCATCATCATCGTTGTCATCATCATCATCATCAACAACATCATCTTCATTATCATTTGAATTATCTACATCATCGTTATTGCCATCATCATCACAATCATTTTCAGAATCCAGTAGAAGTAGCAGAACTCCCAAAACATCACCATCATCATCACTGTCGTCGTCATCGTTATCATCATCATCTTCATCATCAACATCATCATCATCATTATCGTTACCATTTTAGTCATCTTCCTTCCCTTTATAGTCATCAACATAATCACTCTAACAGTAATATGCGATGACACACAACATCTCATCCTCCAGGTCTCAGATTATGCTTTCATCGATGTTATTAAAATATTCAGCGGACAATATCACCTTCACTAACGCTAACATCGATAACGCAGTTATCTTTACCAATGTCACAATGTTTGGCGCCATATATATATCACGTGCATCTCATTAGGCAAACTCATATCTCAATACAAATCCTGAAATACAGTCACACACGAATACACATGCACACACACCAGGTTGCGACCTGGGTGGAGCATTGAAGGGTTTGGTCGCACAAATCGATTCCAACCCTTATTTTAAAACCTTGTACTAATTCATTCGGTCACTGTTTGCCGAACTGTTAAGTTACGGGCAATTAAGGAAACCAGCTATCAAGCTGTGTTGTGGTACAAACACACAGAAGGACAAACCAATATATATATGTAGAGAGTTCAGGAAAAAACAAAAGACGAAGACAGGTGGTGTATAAAGCAAACATGTTTTTGTATAACACTCAGGAAAAGAAAAAGTCTTTTACGTTTCGAGCCTACGCTCTACTACAGAAAAGGGCACAGAAAAAAACAAGGAGAGAAAAAAAAGTGTGTGTAATGGTTACCGATCTATCATGGCGACTATGTGTGTGTGTGTGTGTGTGTGTGTGTGTGTGTGTGTGTGTGTGTGTGTGTGTGTGTGGTGTGTGTGTGTGTCTGCGTGTGTGTTTACACACAAACATCAATTGAATTATGCAGAACTATGCTGCAGAAAATGCCCTTGTATAATGCCAACAGTATGAAACATCTAGGTATAACGCAATAATTCTGTTTACGAACACATACCTTTAAGAGCACATCTGTTTTATTTATCATTTTGACTTTCATTCTTTCGAAGTCGATAATTTTAGTACCAGTGAAACTCTGGGGGTCAAAGTAATCGACTAGTCCCCTTCTCTGAAAAATTCAGGCGTTGAGCCTTTAGCAGAAACGATTATTATTATTATTATTATAATTATTATTATTATTATTGAGTGAGAGAGCAGTTCATGCCATCAAAGTGACACTGGGGTAAAATATACGAAGCCCAATATACCCATCATGACTACCCGTCTGATAAAGGTACACCAGGCACATGCATCACAACCATATGTGCGCGACATGGTGATCTCATATCAAGATAAACAGCACATGACCTTGCAGGTGGGGCCCAGTTAGAATTTTCTTCAGGTTGAGTAGCCCATCCCGCTCAAAAGGTCCCTGAATAAGGGTTGCTTAAGGATGTTGAAAGAACCACCCATGTTTCCAGAGGTGAACTATTCAAACCCCAAAGAATCCCTCTCAACACATGGCTATGATGCTCCCCCACTACTTCTGCTCGTGATCAGAGATGCACATATCGTCAGCCACTAAGGGACATGCTCAACTGGTTAAGGTCAAACAACTGACAAGCAAATCTGTGGTATTGAGCAGAATATTTGCTGTAGCCCACCTTTTATACCAAGACAAAACAATGTACATGATATTATTATTATTATTATTGTTGTTATTATTATTATTATTATTATTATTATTATTATTATTATTATTATTATTTATATTATTATCATCATCATCATTATTTCTTTTTTTTTTTTGTAATTTCATCGCACATCCGACTTCATCAAAGAAATCTATGATCAAAAGCATTTCAGCCGTGATATATTCGTAATGTTAAAGATATCCATTACTATATTATCTAATGTCAGTAAGCAGTAAGTATGCTCTCTGTAGCGTATATTTAATGAAAGTTTATTTTCTCATGTTTCAACTGTTGAGGACTAAGAACGTTCACACCAGTTTTCTATGAAAACCACTTTTAAAAAACGAAATATTGTAATGAAATATAATGCAAATGATTAAACTGTTGATTTTATTTTCATTTCATGGTCACCATTCTCCGATTAACATTGAAACATGTTCCTTTATATATCATAAATTATACTAATAGGCGACAACAAAACACCCGGACATTTAGACGATACAAAAAAGGACAGGTCTTTCGGAGCTTCCTATCCTCAGTCGAGTTCCAGTTCGTATTTTCAGTATCGGACGGTTACACTCGAGACTGCTCCAATCTGCCTTGCACAAAGAAAATCTAAGCTAAGGGCACTAGACTCCTTGGCAGAAAGGAAACGACAAAAAGAAGCAAACGCAGAAATGGTACACAGTCACAAATACAAACAACAGGTCATTAACAACAGGTGTCTTTCGACTAAGGACGAATTGAATTAAGCTGGCGTGTGTGGAAGTAAAGCCTTATGGCAAGAACATAAGGGATGAAAGTCATGAGAAGGAATATAAGAGATGCTACAAGAGACCAAAAGTGTACGTACGCCGCTATATGTATATATAAAAACGTAACAGGTGACAACAAAACATCCGGACAGTTCGAATATACACACAGACACACACACAGACACACACACACGCACACACACACATTATTTAATAAAGACTGGATATGTATTTATGAGCTATTCATAGTTTCATGTGATGAAATCAACTCTGGGGAAGGCACCAGACGTGTTATAAAATGCTGTCTGAGTTGTCTGTATCGCATGAATCTGTTAGAAGCTCATAAAAATATATAATGTATTTATTAAGTAATATTCATTTGTCACCAAATGGGGTATTTTTTCTTTTACGTTGACCTTTCTATCACGAAATTGTACACTATGATATAATATAAACTGTGGTTTAATGAGTGATGTGACCCCATCTCTATCACAGTTGAATAGAACAGATAAACGTGAAACTCATGGATCCAATTTCTCTGCTCTTATTTTAAGTTCCTGTAATTTTCTCTGCACTGATGTGTACTATGATATTAATAAATTCTAAAATGAATTTATATCTATATACAAAATGATTGTATGCATGAATAAACTTTTTACCACTTTTTAACATCTAACCACCTCCATTTTTGACAAATATGAATGAATTCGTAGAACTTCATTCCATTAATTGATCATACACTATATATGTATGTATGTATGTATGTATGTATGTATGTATGTATGTATGTATGTATGTATGTATGTATGAATGCTCTACAATCCAACTTCTCGTGCTAACATTTGGAGAAATGTAAACAAAGGCTTTGTAGCAACTGCGACCAGTTGCAAATGTGAAGGGGAGATAATCCAATCATTCAAGCATTCTCAGAAGATGATTCGTGAATATTGAAATTATTCCCTTAGAAAGAGTATTTTATAACATATTTTTTCTTTCAGTGAAGATAATTTCAATAATCAAGAATTTATCTTGAATGGGATACGAACTCAAAAATATGCATCCTGACTAAATTATATTTCAGTTTACAATCTTCCAAATGCTGTGGACACTTTTTGCATTGAATAAAATTACAGCAATTGGCAAAAATATCTCGATTAATGGAAATATCTTCTTGTTGGTAACGAATTGTTTTTCCGTCGGAGATTCATTTAATACATCACAGATATAACTTTCATCGTCAGTATTTTCCACATTTGTACCATTCACGACTATGTATTATTCCTTTGGCTTATTATAATTAATATATATGTATATATATATATATATATATATATATATATATATAATATATATATATATATATATATAGATATAGATATAGATAGATAGATAGATAGATAGATAGATAGATAGATAGATAGATAGATAGATAGATAGATAGATATGCAGCACGGAATTTTGTCAGTGAACAAGTCACGGTCTCAAATCGACGAAAATATTATTACAAATGAAATTTAAATGTTGCAGCGAATCTAACAGTTTTTGTCTATTTCTTAAATGGCTTAAAAGCACCTTCCACGATGCAATTGTTTATACATATATATATATATATATATTATATTAAATTAGAGATAAAACCACTATTAGGCAAATCAAACAATGAAAAACTTAAGCCAATACATATGTGTTTTACTCATTATCTTTTATTAAACTTTTAATACTTTTGATATATATTTAAAATAATATAAATTAATTAATTTTATGTATTGGCTTAACTTTTTCATTGTTTGATTTGCCTAATAGTGGTTTTAACTCTAATTTAATATAATATAATATTTTACTATAAAATTGGATTCAATCCTAAATCTGATTTTTCCCTGTAAGTTTGAATTTATTCCCTAATATTTTATTATATATATATGTATGTATGAATGCATGTATAGAGAGAGAGAGAGAGAGAGAGAGAGAGAAAGATATATATGTGTATATTTATAAGTATATATATATATACATACATACATACATACATACATACATACATACATACATACATACATACATACATATATACTTACATACATATATACATACGTGCAAACTTGTTTTGATAGTATGCAGAATAGTTAATGAAAAAACATAATTTATCCACCCATAACATATATATATAAGATTTAACTTTCATCTACCCCAAACCATTTTATTCTAAATTATGTACTTCATCACTGTTTGACGATTTTCTTTCTACGTATTCTTTCATCTATCAATCAATCAATCTCATATTTTTGTTGGCCCATCCTTGCGTCTCACCAATTTCTCTTATTAACAAATTCGTAAACACGTATATATATATATACACATACATGCATATATTGTTCGTAAACAGAAATACGTACGTACACGTTTACAGATATACAGACACACACACACGTTGTATGTATTAGTGCGTGTATGCAGGTATTAGATCAAATAGTTTTGTGAGGGTTCGGTGGGTAGGCCAACTCACGCCTCCTCTATGTCTAAGCGTGAAATATTGATACTATATTTAGCTGTTTTGCTTCGCTGGACATCACGTCCTTTCGCTTGTTAATCACGGCGATGTGATAAGGAGACGCTCTATTTCCACCTACACGCAAAGCTTAAAAGCTAATGTATTAATGAAAGAACCCAATCCGATTCAGCACGATAGGCCAAACGTGGGCATTCTCCTCGCTAGATATAGCAGCTAGATTTCTACTACTTTACGTCTAACCATTTTCATAAAAATGATTTTTATTGACGTACATATTTAGTATATTTTCGATATAAAAATCGGAGCAATATCATTAGGCCATTATGACTGAGTCAGTTCTCATAGAATATCATACAAACATACCTATACACATGCTATACACAGACTGTTCACATATTTATATGCTATGGTTTAAGTTTCGAACGAAGGAAAATCTATGAACGCATGTTTCTGCCTCATTATAAATCATCAGTATAACGTTGTATATCAAACCTCCAAATCAGTTGAGCAGAGGTCTCATTGCAGTCCATTAAACTCTCCCTCTAAAATTGCTGGCCGTACCTCAGACTTGGAACACTACTTCTATTATTATTATCATTATCATCATTATTATTATTATTGTCGTTGTTGTTGTTGTTGTTATTAAGCCGGCAGTTAGTACGCTACGTTCTGAAGTCAAATTCCACCGGGATCGACTTTGCTTTTCATTCTTTCATGGTCGATAAATTAAGTACCAGTTGCGTACTGGAGTCAATATAATCGACTAGTCCCCTCCCCCAAAAAAATTCAGGCCTTGTGCGTATTGCAGAAAATATTATTAGTATTATTAAAGCAGCGAAACAGGCAGAATCGTTAGCACACCGGAGAAAATGTTTAACGGCATTTTGTCCGTGTTTATTTTCTGAGTTCAAATGCCGACACGGTCGACTGTTATCTTCAACCTTTCGGGTCGATAAATTACGTACCTGTGAAGCAGTGGGGTTGATGCAATCGACTAGTCCCCCTCTCACACATTTCAGTTTTTGTGCCTTTACTAGAAAGGAGTATTATTATTATTATTATTATTATAGCGCGTTGCTCGTTAGAAATGGCATCGGCGTAAATGCCTCGCAAATTCAGTTATGTATATTAAGTTTGCGATTCATAAAGATACCTGGGACCAAACTGATAGAAATGCTATTTGAATACGCGTTCTTGATTTTGGAAAACAGGCGTGCTGGCTCCTCTCTCTGCTCTTCTTTGCTGAGACTACACAGATCTAAGTTTCTCGGAACACCCTAGTCTCATCCTACTTCTGCTTAGGCGCTACAGAATTTCTTGTCTCTCCTCTCCTTCTACTCAACATTGTTTCCATCACAAGACGTACTAATACTGCCACTCTCAGGAATCTATTACACCAAATATCAGTTTTTAAGGATCCCCTACACAATCTAACAATTCCACGAGAGCAAGTAAATGAAAAGGAAAATACGGTAATACCTCACTTTACGAGAACCTGCTTTAAGTGATCCTCGGGTTTACGAGTTTTATTTTTCTAGCACAAGATCCAAATTTTGAATGAAGTGCAGAAGTTTCTACTACCATAACAAATGCTTCTGCATGTGACCGAGAAATTTATAGAGAGCGAAAAAGTCTTCTAAGCAAGCAAATCTAGACTTGTTTTCTTAAACAAAATTTACAAGTCCGTCTACGGGTGCTTGTGAATCGACGATCATGTCTACAAGTGGTTGTGTGCGTGAGTCTAGTGTGAGTGAAAGTGATTCAGAAAATGATAATAATAATAATGATACTTTTTATTATAAATGATCTTCACATTTTACTTTACATAAAATATTCTTTAAATTCTTCTTTACTCCTTTATGAGTATTATATGAGTGTTCGTTCTGTGAACGAATATTTATAATATTGCTACTATGGGAAATTATTGCTCTGCTTTACCAGTTTTTGCTTTACGAGCGGTCTACGTCAACAAATTAACTCGCAACGAGAAATAAAGTGTCTTTCTCAAGGACTCAATGTTCTGACACGGAATCGAACTCTTGACGTTACGATCATAAACCGAATACCTTAGCCTCTAAGCCACGTATATAAATACGTGTGTGTGCGTGTTTGTGTGTGTGTGTGTGTATGTGTGTGCGCTTGTAAGGTGGTGTTTGTATGAATATGTGTGGAAGCCTGCGTATCTGCATGCACCGGAAGTCGCTTATTATGGTGACCTTGTGACGAGACATTTCGCTAACAATGAGCAGATGATATCACTAAGCAATCAGCGCGGAGAGCACCAATATTGATAAAAAAACATAGTCAGTTGCTACCATTCGTAACTATAATACGATGCTGTCAATCTTTCTCTCACCCTGCCTCTGTCTGTCTGTCTCTCTCTCCCTCGCTCTGTCTGTTTGTCTTTCTCTGTTTCTGTCACTTTACAGATACACACATATGGATGGAAGCACTCCGTCGGTTACGACGACGAGGGTTCCGGTTGATCCGATCAACGGAACAGCCTGCTCGTGAAATTAACGTGTAAGTGGCTGAGCACTCCACAGACACGTGTACCCTTAACGTAGTTCTCGGGGATATTCAGCGTGACACAGAGAGTGAAAAGGCCGGCCCTTTTTGAAATACAGGTACAACAGAAACAGGAAGTAAGAGTGAGAGAAAGTTGTGGTGAAAGAGTACAGCAGGGATCACCACCATCCCCTGCCGGAGCCCCTTGGAGCTCGTAGGGTTTTTTCCGC
Organism: Octopus sinensis; assembly: GCF_006345805.1. Classification (NCBI taxonomy): domain Eukaryota; kingdom Metazoa; phylum Mollusca; class Cephalopoda; order Octopoda; family Octopodidae; genus Octopus; species Octopus sinensis. The sequence goes on from NC_043015.1 coordinate 532,617, forward strand.
TCAATAAACACTCACAACGCCCGGTCTGGGAATCGAAACCGCGATCCTACGACAAGCGAGTCCGCTGCCCTAACCACTGGGCCATTGCGCCTCCACATATACACACATATTAGAGAGACTAATATATATATATACATATACATATATGTGTATTTATACACATACACAGAATGAGAGAAAGAGAAATAGGGATGGAAGCAGAAAGTGAATAAGAAAGATGTAGAGGACGGTAATAACTACAATTTAAGTTACCGCGGTCTTTTCACCTCATACAACAATACTGACATGGTTCACAGACACTGCTCTCTCGTTTTCTTTGGTCATTTATTTTGTTCAATATTTTGTGATAAGTAAATAGAAGGGCATCACCGTGTCGTTATTAATGTAGACCATTAAGGGTGCAGTGCTGTTCACATGCCCTTTGATATGATCAGCGCCCTCCCTTTTTTTTAAAAAAAGGAAAAAAATTGTTGATGCGAAGATATCCCGTACCTGTATTATGGCAATTAAACTTTGTCCACCTTCATATCACTTATACATCTTCATTTGTTTCGGGTTGTTGGGGGTTTTTTTCTCTCTCTCTTTTCATTTCTGAATCGATTACCGTGGAACGTTTTTACAGAAGTCTTGAGCTCCCATACAATTAAATTTTTTTTTTCTTCTCCATCTATACATAATTATATGGAGGCGCAATGGCCCATTGGTTAGGGCAGCGGACTCGCGGTCGTAGGATCGCGGTTTCGATTCCCAGACCGGGCGTTGTGAGTGTTTATTGAGCGAAAACACCTAAAGCTTCACGAGGCTCCGACAGGGTGGTGGTGGTGATCCCTGCTGTACTCTTTCACCACAACTTTCTCTCACTCTTACTTCCTGTTTCTGTTGTACCTGTATTTCAAAGGGCCGGCCTTGTCACTCTCTGTGTCACGCTGAATATCCCTGAGAACTACGTTAAGGGTACACGTGTCTGTGGAGTGCTCAGCCACTTACACGTTAATTTCACGAGCAGGCTGTTCCGTTGATCGGATCAACCGGAACCCTCATCGTCGTAACCGACGGAGTGCTTCCCCACATAATTATATGAGGTTAATAAAGAAGAAAAAGAACAAAAGTGAAGACAAGAAGAAAAAGAATGTAATAGTGCACGACAAATGGAAGATAACTATGAGTGAATATACGAAGGAATAACATCGGGGATTATTGATTTGCAGAAAGATCGGAACAATGAAAAGAAATTAAAAAAAAATAATGTATTGTCGCACCAGATGAAGTCTCGTGTGAGCCTTTTCTTTATTTAGTTTTATGATAAATAATTAAAGTCGTCTACCGAAACCAGATTGAAAACCAATCTTGTCGATGGTAAAATTTACAGATCATGATATCCTATTGGATCATAATATGATTTTTGTGTTCACTAATAAGTTGGAAGTGAAGGCACATGGCTCAGTAGTTAGAGCGTCGAGCTTACGATCGTGAGGTTGTGATTTCGAATCCCGGACCGGGTTGCGTGCTGTGTTCTTGAGCAAGGCACTTTATTTCACGTTGCTCCAGTTCAGTCTGCTGTAGAAATCAATTACGACGTCACTGGTGCAAAGCTGTATTGGCCTTTGCCTTTCCCTTGTATAACATTAGTGGTGTGGCGAGGGGAGGCCTGTATGCATGGGTGACTGCTGGTCTTCCATAAACAACCTTGCCTGGACTTGTGCCTTGGGGGGTAACTTTCTAAATGCAATCCCGTGGTCTGTGTCGTGACCGAAGAGGGTCTCAGAATAAGTTGGAGAAACAAAAGGATGTAGAATAACGTCCTTTTCTTCCGAAAATGTGCCGGTGAAGTAACAAAGCCAGGTTCAAGATTCTGACCAAAGAGCTGGATGATAATCTGTAACTAATTATATTTTATTCCAAGGCTTTTCAGATTCTTCTCCGAGCTGATTTATATTCCAATAATATTCATTTAAAGAACTTCTTGATAGGGACACATTACGACAGAATGTAGATTCGTTCAATATTTTTCTGTCACATGACGGGCTTGATAGTCCTCCGCGTATGTTGAATATCGAGATGTTTTCAGATTAACGGAGTATGATGTGACTTTTTTATATTCATTTAGTTTCTCCTTTCGAAATTACGTGGAAGTCATTTATTTTTACTTGCACTTAGGTGCATTGCTTATAAAACGGACTAGGAGGTGTTTAGCATCGCTCCTCTCACGAGTAATAGAAAACAACTAAATTCTGTTAGTGATACATATGAGTGGCTGTGTGGTAAGTAGCTTGCTTACGAACCACATGGTTCCGGGTTCTGTCTCACTGCGTGGCACCTTGGGCAAGTGTCTTCTGCTATAGCCTCGGTTTGACCAAAGCCTTGTGAGTGGATTTGGTAGACGGAAACTGAAAGAAGCCCGTCGTATATATGTATATATATACATATGTATATATATACATATGTATATAATATATATATGTATATATATATATATATATATATATATATATATATATAATATATATATATATATATATATATATACACGAATATAAGAGAGTGTCCACTATGTGGTCGACTCTTGCGCTAAAAATAGATCCGCTATGGTCTCAACCACCAAGAATTGTTTCCAAGGAGAATTAGAACAACCATGAACGTAAACGAGCAGGACAAAAGAAAAATAACAAAAATGTAGATTAATTCTAGACAATTGTTTCGCTGTTAATGAATTATGCAATTTTACTTACATAATGTATCTGCAGCTCTTCAGTAGAATTTGTCTTGAATACAATTTACTGAACCGCACGCTAGATTTTAACATATATATTTTAACACACACACACAGACACACACAAACACACACACACACGCATATATATATATGTATGTATGTATGTATTTGTGTGTGTATGTGTGTGTGCTTGTGTGTCTGTGTTTGTCTCCCCAGCATCGCTTCACAACCGATGCTGGTGAGTTTACATCCCCGTAACTTAGCGGTTCAGCAAAAAACAGCGATAGAATAAGTACTAGGCTTACAAAGAGTAAGTCCGAGGGTGGGGGCGATTTGCTCAAACTAAAGGCGGTGCTCCAGCATGGCCGCAGTCAAATGACTGAAACAAGTAAAAGAGTAAAAAGAGTAAAAGAGCATATAATAATCATTAGTTCAGAGCGATATAAAACAAAAGCAAAAACGCTTTTCAATAAAGATATAAACGCGTGGGGAAAGGCCTAAATGATTAAAAGCGAACAATGCTTGATCGGACTTTATTTTATTGACAGTCGGAAAGATGTTCGACCTAAATAAACTTATTGAAAATGGTTTTTGGTTATGACCATGGCGTCAATGACCGAGCAGAGAATGCTTTTTGAGGTTCGCACCTGCTGACAAACTTTCGAGACATGAAAATTTTGCCGATCATCGAGTCGAAGCTTTGTATGTTTTATTGAAAGAAAATATTTATCAACTTTCAGAAATGACGCACAAAGTCAATGTAGCTGTGAGATAATTAAATATTTCAACGTCTTCTATCGTTTCTCTCATATTATTGTTGATATTCATCGGTCATACACCACCAGTGACAACAACAACCACAAACCAAACATAGAATGATTATAATACTAGTTATAATTCTGTGAGAAAACCAGACAGTTTTGTGTAGTTATTCTGCATCATATGATTAGTTTATGAAACCCCGGAGGCTAATAATAATAATAATAATAATAATAATGATAATAATAATAATAGCAGTACCAGACAGTGGCTCTCATGGCTTCTGATCTTAACTGATTGGAAGTGTTATGTACATTGTTTTGTCTTGGTATAAAAGATAGGCTACAGCAAATATTCTGCTCAATACCACAGATTTGCTTGTCAGTTGTTTGACCTTAACCAGTTGAGCATGTCTCTAAGTGGCTGACGATATATGCATCTCTGATCACGAGCAGAAGTAGTGGGGGAGCATCATAAACATGTGTTGAGAGGGATTCTTTGGGGTTTGAATAATTCACCTCTGGAGACAAGGGTGGTTCTTTCAACATCCTTAAACAACCCTTATTCAGGGACCTTTTGAGCGGGATGGGCTACTCAACCTGAAGAAATTTCTAACTGGGCTTCATCTGCAAGGTCATGTGCTGTTTATCTTGATATGAGATCACCATGTCGAGCACATATGGTTGTGATGCATGTGCCTGGTGTACCCTCATCAGACGGGTAGTCATGATGGGTATATTGGGCTCCGTATATTTTACCCCAGTGTCACTTTGATGGCATGAACTGCTCTCTCACTCAATAATAATAATAATAATAATAATAATAATAATAATGATAATAATAATAATAATAATAATAATAATAATAATAATAATAATAATAATAATAATAATAATAATAATAAAATAATAATAATAACATAATAATAATAATAATAATAATAATAATAATAATAATAATAATAATAATAATAATAATAAGG
>NC_043015.1:547070-552070 GCF_006345805.1 Octopus sinensis
TGCAAATTGGAAGACTACCCGTTTCAACTTAAGTCATAAATAGTTATAATCTTTGTATTCTGCATTAATTTTATATCATTTTATATCGACGCCCAACACTCAGTTCTGAATATTTGAGATGGCTGTGAATACGGGACAAAGTTATACTTGGACAGTCTGTGGACCTGGTCCAATTGTTTGCAGTAGAATGAGATTTAAATACACCCAAAGGTCTGCGGTGTGAAAACGGGTCATGTCTTTAGTCGTGTTTTGTTACAGCAACGGAAATGTTCTGTCACAGAAGTGGATTTTCTGAGTCTTTTCTCATTTCGTTTCAACTACATTAAACATTACTACTTACTTCAACTAAAACATAAATTAGATATCTATCTGTATTTCCTCACTTCTTATCTCTCTTTTTTTTTTTACTAGACACAAGGGGTTAGATCATTGAAGAAATCGATAATATTTTCGAGGGTCATTTAAGTAACTGAGAAAATTACTAGCACTAAGCCGGAAATTATGCAATACCACACAATTCTCGTGTACCATATATTTAATGGTTTGCAGACACTGATTCGCCAAATAGATAGACTCCATTATTAATTTTCGTTTCCTGTTGACAGTAAATAACTTGTTAGTATGAAGATTTAATCAAAACTTGATCTTTAATGTTATTAAGGAGCATGCTGCGATAACCGAACCAAGATATAATTAACGAAAGAAGCAGAAGAAAATACATTAGATAAATTGTTTGGCAAACGTAGAGTATTTGATTAGTTTTCAGTTAATTTTAATAATGGCGGCTGATAGATAAGCAGAAGGAGAATGAGATTTGAACTGTGTATGTATGTAGCAGGACGTCTTTTCTCTTATATTTGTGTAACGAGACAGAGAGTTAAAGAACAACCCGCTTTCAATGACAGCTTCATGGCTGCATTAAAACATTGTACGAAGATAGACACCAGATTCATTACCGCTGTTGTTCTTTAAAGAACAGGAATGATTCTTCTTGTTATTGGCACTGAGTTAGTTTTATCATCAAAGGGCTTCCAGTCATGACCGTCACAGACATTATTACTTTTAAGGCGCCGAGCTAGTAGAATCGTTAGAACGACATAATAAATGCGTAGCAGTATTTATTTCGTTTTTAAGTGTTGCGTTCAAATTCCATCGAGATCGATTTTGTATTTCATGTTTTCCTTGATCAATAAAATACACAACAGTCAAATACTAGGCTCGATATCTTCGAATAGCCCCTTTCTCCCAAAGTTTCAAGTCGTGTGTCTATTGTTAAAAGAGTTCGAATAGATGGCATAATAATTAGCACGCCGACAAACTACTTCATGTGTTTTCTTCTGGCAACATGTTTCGAGTTCAAGTTCCACGGAAGTCGACATTGCCTTTCATTCCTTTTGGGGTCGATAAATCTATAATATAGCTGGGCACTGTGGTCAATATAAACGACTAAACACCTACCGTAATCAAATTTCAGGCCTTGTACCTAAAGTAAAGTGGTTCTCTACCGGGGTCCATTTGATTCCTTGGGGCGGGTTCCAGATAAAATTGCAGGAAGGAAGGGCGCAAGTACAATAGGAAATTGGATACACAAAGTAATATATTAAGGGTCTCTGAAAAATTTTCGATTTAGATCTATTTATTGAGAGAAACAGCTCGATTTATTTCTCTAACATGTTACAGAGTTCAACCTACACAAGTTTGTAAACCAAAGTAGGAATTTAGAAGGAAGTAATTATAAAACAAGATTTTAAACACAGGGAGGCTATGTGGGTCTATCAGAGCAAAATAGTAATAAAAGAGGTCTATAGGCAAAAAAAAAAAAGGTTGACAACCACTAATGCAGTAGAATGGCTAAAGGCGGCCGGCTGATCATTCTTCAATAACAACAGATTGGAAATCTCCTCAGCTACAAGTGATCAAAAGAGAGAAGTTAAATGTTTTCTAAAAAGAAGGCAACAGAGCGCAGCTTTCTTGGCATGTAAGGTTCACCGACCTCTCGTTACAAAATCTCGGTCAGTGGTGACTCGCTGTGACGTGTCTAGGTTAATTAATTCATATGGATGGAACGACTAACAATAACTTCAAATATTACCATCATAATTCGTTTGGATTCGCCTAGAAAAGAAGCTGATCTCTGGTTCATATATAGTATTGTATAGTTTTTGCTATGAGATATTACTTAACCAAATTGTTAGAGCGTCGACTTGGAATCCGAGTGTAACTTGTTTTCTATCTCTTCGCACGGGATCAAATTCCAACGAGACCAAATTTTTCTGTCTTTTGATGAATCAAGCACTACACCAAAACTGAGGCTTATCTACTGACCCTTCTCTCGGTACCCTTGACTCTACGCTGTGACTCTAGTCTGGGGCGACCGAACAACTGAACTTTCTTTTTCTAATTTTTAGGTTCAGAGTAGGGCTGGCAAATTCGGAGACATATTTCTGATCGAATTGCCCTTGGTTCCAGTTCCCGATTAGTAATTCATATATTGATTTCCTTAAAAGGGAAAAAAATATTCACCAACATTTGTATACTATCTGAAAAAGACGCGACTATTATAGCGTAGTATATTAGCTCAACGAACTGGGGAAATTATAATTGCTTACCAATACCAAGCACACACACACACACACACCACACACACACACACACACACACACACAAACATTTATACATATATATGCACACATACACACAGTGATACCAAATAGGAGTATTTAGTATGAAAGAAGTCAAGATCAAGTATGGTATTGAAATATATGTGCGAGCATATTTTTTGTGTTTTTCCTTTTAATTTTTTTTTCATTTAAGAATCTAATTGGTATCTAATATAACACACGGTACTAATGTGACAAATATTTGCATATATTTACTTACCGTAGACTAATGAAAACAGTGACTGTCATTTCCTTTCAGATATTTTCTATTCTAATTCAATTAATTTAGATAAAAAGCTTTCGGCTCTTGATGATTTTGATTTCTCTTTGAAGGGATTGTTAAGTGTGCACTTAAATATGACATCATGATTCTAGAAGTGTTTGAGAAATGATGGACCACAGTCAATTATTATTATTATTATTATTATTATTATTATTATTATTATTATTATTATTATTAATATTATTATTATTATTTATTTTTGTTTTTTAAAAATCGTTTGTTGTCGAATTGAGGGTAGCCCCGTCGGTAAGACGTGCAGTAAAATAGTTCGTGTTGTTTAGTTACGCTTCTTAATAGTCTGACTCCAAAGCCCATGAATGGGGAACTTTAACTTTCATCATTTGTGGGTCGATATGCGAGTAAATAAATATAAGGTTTTTTGTTGTTGTTGTGTAACACCAGGTCAGCCACAGTCGAGCAAAGTCCTTAACAAAATTATTTTATTCGTGACCATCTTATTTCATTAAGTGTTTAGGTTGAAGGACTACATTATCAAATGCGCAAACGTGACGCTACTCTTTTGAAACATTAGGGTGTATTTAATGAAAATTTGTATATATATAATATATCTGACAGCTCGATGGTTTCACCCTAATATATCGAATACCTAAAGTAATTACTGGAGGTAACTTATCTGTAGCTTTATCTAGATTTATTTGTTAGGAGTAGAGTTTAAATCGGATCTTTCCGGTTTAAATGGCATTATTTTCTAGCGGTGTCATATGAAATTGTCACCCATAATTATGATCCAAGTATCGATCTATTGCATTTCAATCTATTTTAGGGTTACGGTTAGTTAGGGTTGGTTAGGGCTAGGGTTAGGGGTGGGGGGAAGGGTATCTCTTTTCTTCACAAATGTAAATAAACCCAATCAGTTTTTTACACGAGGGACATATTCATACAACACAGAATGTTGTTTACCTCAATGGACGTCAGTGATTGGTTGAAATTGCAGAAATTGAAGAAAAAAACAACAAATATCTTACAAAGTATAGAATTTTCTCAATAAAGCCAAGAGAAAAAGATGTTTTATAAACACATTCTACCAGTATACGAAGTTTGAAATTTTTTAGTTACCTTGAAATTATGTTAAAAACTGCCGTTCAAACCGAAAAGATCCATTAAAACTTTAAGTTCAACCTAAACTCTTACCTATCATATCCATCTCGAGAAATTGCTAGTTTCCGTACTGATATCAATAGACTTAGTTACATCTTGCGCTCAGTCGAATTGAGTGGCATGGTAGCAAGAATAAAATCTTAGATAGTCTATGACACCTACACATATATTCCTTCTTTCTAATATAGTCTGGGCCTAGTATGATACTTTCATTGATATCAAAGAAACGTTATCTCATTGACGTTATCACTGCATCATCCTTAATATTTCTTGTCATTTTCTCCCCTCTTTAAAATCAGTACACAGATGTACGCGTGGTTTAATGAATCTCTTTACACCCAGGTATTTTAATGCTTAACGTAAAAAAGCCAAAGCTTAGGTAACACTTCTTATATTTTTATTGCCCAGAAGATTTAGTTAACTCATTACGACAAAATGTTGATAACGTTTGAAGGATGTGCGTTGAGTCTGAACGAGTAAGGCGTGTCTGCGTTCTTCTACTCTATTCTACACAAGATAACAAGAAATTAAGAGAACAGAAAAAATGTGTTGACGAAGGGTCATCTACGCATTTAATTGACCCGCTAACGCTATTAGTCAAACTCCGTGAAATCACATCGGTTTTTGTAAAACAGAGAGAACCGCCACGATAATATATTCTTTGAATAATAAAAGAGTCAGTAATGATGATGAGCTGAAATCGCAATCCCGTTTTGGGCTGAATAGGACCAGAAGTTCTTTGAACGCTGAATCAGGAAGTTGCCTGAAAGATGGTCATCGAACAATATGAAAAATATATAATTTTTTATGTGAAATAAAATGACTTATTTCACACTAAAAATCGAAATTACTCTCTTGCCAACCGAATAGAAACAGGCGGCGAACTTAGCACGCCGGGCGAAATGCCTAGCGGTGTTTCGTTTGCTAGTACGTTCTGA
>NC_043015.1:557070-564570 GCF_006345805.1 Octopus sinensis
TTTTACGGCGTAATTCAATTATTTTCGTCGCTACAAAATACTCAAAATAAATTGGATTGGATTTTTAACAATTAAATTCTAAAGCAAATCTTTAAGAAAATTTACAACAGTATATCCGGCTTTTTATCCCCACTCCAAATTACACCTTTCCCTCTCACCTCTCTCTGTTTCTCCTTCAATTCGTCCTCTCCATCCCCGCTCCCTTTTTATCTTGATTACTGTCCTAGCATTCATTTATATTCCCCTCTCTCTGTCCTCGATATCTCACACATTGTATATTCATTCCTTTTCAATTATCCCCACCCCCTTTCCCTGTTTCTTTTATTTGCTAATCACACTGTTAATTTCAGTGGCTTCTTTGTGCAAGAAGTAATTCTTAACTAACTGATAATCTGTAAACTCATCTACTGAACAGGTAAACATATCTGTTCATGATTACACCTAAATCAAGAAATAGTAACCAAAATCCCACCTCAAAGCCAAACCGTATCCTTGTATAAAATGTGAAGCACATTGAGTAGGTTATTGTCCTTGATCTTCAATAAAAACAAAGGAGAGATAATCACTACCGGAACGCCGGATCGCCTTTATTAACAAATCTTCTCTGTCACGCCTGAATTCGGCCAATACGTTGCTATTAACAATATAAATAATAGCTATACAAATAATAAAACACATATATATAAAGATAATAATAATAATAATAATAATAATAATAATAATAATAATAATAATGATAATAATAATAATAATAATAATAATAATAAAATAATAATGGTGAAGACGAAGAGCGCGATTCGATTGTAAAATATTGTATTAGTTGAACGATATTAAGTGTCTTATTTCGAACTTGACAAAGACAGACGTACTGTTGAAATATCGTTCAACTAATACCATATCTTACAATTGAATCGCGCTATTCGTCTTGACTGTTTACCTTTGTGAAGTGTTACGTGAATCCTTTTTTAAAGTATAATAATAATAATAATAATAATAATAATAATAATAATAATAATAATAATAATAATAATAAATAACAACAACTAACTAGAGTGTAAATACTTGGAAGTAGCCGCTGTCTTCTATTACTTAATGATATATTTAATTCACAAATAGCACGCTAGTCTTCGAAGCATGAATATAACTTAATAAAACTTGTTATCAAACATTATAAAACTTACTGCTGATCACAGTTGATGACAGTAGTAAATATAACGTTTATAAAATGTTAAACTACAGAAGTAGAGGCAACGATTGGAGTTATACGATTGCATGGAGTAAGTGTAAGAATTTGGCAACGAAGAAAAAATATAACTTATCATAGTTGAATAGGAGAAATCTAAATTTCGAGCAGAAGATTCTGTATGGATGTGAAACGGTTAGAGATCATATATCTAAAAAGGAAAATAAAAAGACAAAAACCATAAATCAATCAAACTTGATCTTTGCGCTCTTCATTATTACTGTGATGGCGGTGAGTTGGCAGAATCGTTAGCACGCCGGGTGAAGTGCTTAGCGGTATTTCGTCTGTCGCTACGTTCTGAGTTCAAATTCTGCCGAGGTCGAATTTGCCTTTCATCCTTTCAGGGTCGATTAAATAAGTACCAGTTACGCACTGGGGTCGATATAATCGACTTAATCCGTTTGTCTCTCCTTGTTTGTCCTCTCTGTGTTTAGCCCCTTGTGGTTAGTAAAGAAAAAGGTATTTCGTCTGCCGCTACGTTCTGAGTTCAAATTCCGCCGAGGTCGAGTTTGCCCTCCATCCTTTCGGGGTCGATAAATTAAGTACCAGTTACGCACTGGGGTCAATGTAATCGACTTAACCGTTTGTCTGTCCTTGTTTGTCCTTTCTGTGTTTAGCCCCTTGTGGTTAGTAAAGAAAAAGGTATTTCGTCTGCCGCTACGTTCTGAGTTCAAATTCCGCCGAGGTCGAGTTTGCCCTCCATCCTTTCGGGGTCGATAAATTAAGTACCAGTTACGCACTGGGGTCAATGTAATCGACTTAACCATTTGTCTGTCCTTGTTTGTCCTTTCTGTGTTTAGCCCCTTGTGGGTAGTAAAGAAATAGGTAATTCATCTGTCGCTACGTTCTGAGTTCAAATTCCGCCGAGGTCGACTTTGCCTTTCATTCTTTCGGGGTCGATAAATTAAGTACTAGTGCGTAACTAGTACTTAATTTATCGACCCCGAAAGAATGGGGTCGATGCACTGGGGTCGATGTAATCGACTTAACCCCTTTGTCTGTCCTTGTTTGTCCCCTCTATATTTAGTCCCTTGTGGGTAATAAAGAGATAAGGACCGTTGGCAAGTGAGAGAAAATGCCTAGCGCATTTCCTCCGTCTTTGCGCTCTGAGCCCATTATCCGCCGAGATCAAATTTGGTTTTCTTCACAAGGGGCTGATAAAATAAGTACAAGTTCAGCACTGGTATCGAGATAATCCACTAACCCTCTCACCTGAAACATCAAGCCAGCGAGCTGGTAGGACCGTTAGCACTCCGGACAAAAGGCTCACCGGCATTCGGTCCATCTTTATATTCCGATGTGAAATTTGGTCGTAGTTGACTTTGCCTTTCATTATTTTGGGATCGATAAAATATGTCACACAACTCCTGAGGTTTGATGTAATCGACATACCCTGCTCTTCAAAAACTATTCATTTTGTTCAAAAATGTGAAACCTTTTTCACTTCATCTATGACATTTCTAGAAAGAGGAAATTTATCTGAGAGCATCGTAGACGCTGTTGTTATATCTTGCATTATTTGTATATTTCTATGCAACAATGAATGGAAAGACAATTAAAACGATGGAATCAAATGTCATAGAGTAGTTGTTCTGTATCATGTTCTGAGTTCATATAACACCGTGGTCACTTTTGATATTCATCCTTTCTGGGTTGATATTCTTACTACCAGTCAATTACTGCGGTCCCCTTTTAGACCTAACTTACCATCCTTCTAATCCCAATGCTTTCGTCTGAATCTAGAACAGCTATTTTCAGGTGGTAGACTGGCAAATTCATGAACGTTACAACGATTCTTTTTCTTTTCTTTGTTTCTTATTCGACATTCACAAAATCCAAGGTGAAATTTGCTTTTCATTCCATCGGTATCCGAAAATTAAAGTAGCAGAGGTGAACATGTCTGGCTTTGTATCTGTGTTAGAAATAATTGTATGTATATTTCTCTAACATATATTTCTTACTATTATCATACACTCTTGCAAGTTTAACCACCAATTTTTACTCTTCTCTGAAAATTTAAATACTCATATATAAGACTAAGAAGGCATTATAAAAATTCAGAATCATTCTATCATAGAATCATTCTATCAATTGATGGTTTAATACAAAGGTCTATCAAGCACGTAATTAAGTAATAAAAATCGTGTTAATTATTTACAATGTTTGGTTTTAGAATGTTAAATGAAAAAACCAGAAAAAAAAAACAAAAATCAAAGCTACCCATTCATACATACTTACAGTACAGGTACATGGAAACGAGTTTTAGAAATACAATCAGATAAAATTTCTAACTGAATGAAAATTTGATAATGATGCCTTACATAAAATACTGATTGCTATTTAGAAGTCGCTTCATTTTATGCAGGCTAAAACAAAAAGTTGAATGCAACAAGAATGTATAAACATTACAGCTTAAGGATTCTTCTTTTGATAAACATTACAGTAAAGTATTATATAAAAAAAGGCATTAAAAAATTTTACTTATAAATAAAAAAAAAATGTTCCTATATTTGAATAAATATTTCTCGGCAGGTCCAAAGTTATTTTTAAATAGAGAATCAATCCATTTTCAAGACACGAAAATTAAATTAGCTCAGATATTATTTGAAGGGAATCATACAATTAATCAACCACTAATACCTTGTAAAGCTACTTAGTAAAATCATGCATAGAAAATGAATGAGGAAAATGTAAGATGCATTACCTTTCATCACATACAATTATGAAATACTAGGGAGATTACAACCGTTGTCAAGCACAAAGACAGGAGGATAATGTTATTAGTAATATCGATTTGATTTGGTTCATTCCATATCACAGATACGAATCAGCGAATTGTTTTTCTTTTCAAGAATATAATGTGTGCCAAATTTGTGTGAAAAAAAGAACAAAACAAACATTTTGGATGTTTGACCTATGTCCTCATGTTCTGCGTTCAAAACACACCAAAGTCAATGATTCATTTTATCATTCTAATTTTCTTAATTTGGTGTGCCTGACATGATTTCAATGGCATCGTTGAACCATTCCTAAAGATTGCTGGTATTGTATCTTAACCAGAAATAGTTGCTTGAAGAACAGATTGGAAAATATTTATGAATATATACGTACATACACATACGTATGTGTAGATATATATATAATATAAATTTAATAATGAGTGAAACCTATTACCGAATATATATATGAGGGTGTAGTTCACCGATGATATAAACATTTAGGTGCGCTAGGTAGTGTTGTAACTGATTACCAGGGCTCCAAGTTTGTAGCCGAGATGATAGTTATGGAATCATTACAGATTTCCGACATAGCGGATATATAATAGTTAAAGGACAACAAATATCAAGGCATGGCAAACATCTCAAGTCATTATGCATAATTAATATTAATAGCTACCTCCGCTACAATTCTGTTATCGAACGTTGATATGTCCGTGTCTTTTTTCTGGTTGTTTACAATATAAGGACTTTACCCACATAGATCCAGGCAGGATTGCACATAAGGACTTATGGACTTATTTCTTCAACATCGGAAATTATAACAGAGGAAAGTGAACTGTGAAATTTTATGCTTCTTTTTCTTCGTTTCTTTTTTCTTCTCTCTCTTCTTTTCCTTATTCCTTCACTCCCGTCCAGTATGTTGTCATTTCATTAATCTCATTAATCTCAGTTACCCTATATGTCTCTGATGGCGTAATATCCCATACTCTTGGATATCACAGAAACAGCTATAAGACTTTCAATTTTTTCCAATAATAATGATGTATATGACTTGAGGTGATTGCCTTGACTTTTGTTGCCCTCTTTAACAATTATATATATATATATACATACATAAATACCCCACCCCAACATATATATGTAGATAAATATAATCCAAATAATCGATCAGAGGAATAGAAAACAATGAAGATGAAAATGCATAGAGAATATATCAAAACCAAATAGAATTTAAATAAACTTTTAAAATATATGAATACGCCTCACCGGTTTCACATTAGGCTTTTATACGTGTATAAAGAATGGAGTTGAACTGCGAAGTATGTAATGCTCGTTGTTATAAAATCTTTTAGGAACGCGTCTGTTAAAGTACATATTGTCTGGTCAACATTCATGTATTTCGCTCATGTGGCAGTCTCCAGAGAAGGCCACATAAAAGTATTTCCACATGGACATGTCATATGACAGTTACAAAAGTGAAATATGAATACATGATATAATAATTTTTAAAATAAAAGTTATAGATAATTATTGCTTGCTTTGCTGTCGAAGATTAATGCTATCAATTCATGTTATTTTACTCCTATTAGACATGATACAATATATTCATTCCTTGTTCGCAAGGTGTGGGTTTAAGTAAGATAACGAGCTGTGGAGTAAATAAGATAGATGATAGCTATTCCATAAATGAGGGTTGCCATAAGAGCTAACACAAGTAGAAATTTTACAATTATTCATACATAAGAAAAGGGGAATAGTCTATTACGATGTTTTTATAGCCTCTACAGCAGTACAGTAGTAGTTTGTATTTTTAGTAAACGAGCTTTCCTTCTTAGCTCTTGTTTGGTATGGGGTATTGTCTGCACATTAATCGAGTGGGAAAACAAGAAATTCGGGATTTTGACGCACATGAGTCCGAACGTCCGCTGAGTGGAATTTGTCTTGTACATACACACACACACACATACATATATATAATATAGATAGATAGATAAATAGATAGTAGATAGATAGATAGATAGATAGAGAGAGAGAGAGACAGACAGACAGACAGGCAGACAGATAGATAGATAGATAGATAGATAGATAGATAGATAGATAGATAGATAGATAGATAGATAGATAGATAGATAGATAGATAGATAGATAGATAGATGGCAAGGATAAATAAAAACAGCAATAACAGCAGCTGCAACAATAGTAACAAAAACAACATCATCAATAACGACAAATGGCATTGACAACATTATTCAATGACGACGATGATGATGTTGACGACAATATTGTTAAGTATGATGTTGACGATGACGACGAGTTTGGTGAAGGTGATAATAGCGAGAAAAACAACAGGAAGATAAAGATGAGAAACGAAAAGGTAGAAGATAAAGAATGAAAATAATAATAAGACGATAAAGAAGAAGAAGAAAAGAAGAAGTACAAGAAAAAGAAGAAAAGAAGAAGAAAGAGAAGAAGAGAAGAAGAAGAAGAAGAAGAAGAAGAAGACGAAGAAGAAGCAGGAGAAGAAGAAGAGGTAGAAGAAGAAGTAGAAGAAGAGAAGAAGAAGAAGAAGAAGAAGAAGAAGAAGAAGAAGTTGAAGAAAAAGAAGAAGAAGAAGAAGGTGGAATAATAAGAAGAATGAGAATAAGAAGAAGAAGAAGAAGAAGAAGAAGTTGGAAGAGAGAAGAAGGAGGAATAATAATAATAATACTAATAATAATAATAATAAATAAAGAAGAAGAGAAAAGAAGAAGATAAAAGAGGAGAAGAAGAAGAAGAAGAATGATGAAGAAGAAGAAGAAGAAGAAAAAGAAGAAGAAGAAGAAGAAGAAGAAGAAGAAGAAGAAGAAGAAGAAGAAGATGTACGATGAGGTTGTGGAGGAAATAATAAGAAAACTTGAACAGCAAAAGTATAATAAATAAAAAAAAAACATTCTTTATATGTTCCTGGTCGAGAAAGTAATCCCAATAAAATCAAACCCGGATGTTAATTTCCCACTGGCCTCTTCACTCATTCATATTCCAGAAGATTCTTAATGAATGTATCGTGCGTTTGTGCGACCGCACATCCTACACATACGCAAGCGCACAATCTCGTACACACGTACACAGACTAACACACACTAACACAAACACATTACATATTCAAACATACATGGTACATTTACGAGAAATCTACATTTTGAAGTAATAAACACAAGTATATTAAATATATATATTATATATATATTATATATATATATATATATATATCACACATATACTTATATATTATATATATATAGTGAGTGTGTATGCTTGTGTAGAATTCTATATGTATGCATCTATATGTATGTCTACATGAATGTATATCTGCATATGCATATGCATACATACTTGCATACATACATACATATATATATACATATATTTATATATATATATGTATACATATATATATATATATATATATATATATATATATATATATATACATATATACACTCACACACACATATATATACATATATATCTGTACGTATCTATTATCTCTCTCTATAT
>NC_043015.1:579570-582070 GCF_006345805.1 Octopus sinensis
TATATATATATATGTATGTATATACTTTTATATGTAGAGAGGGTGAGGAAGACATACAGAAAGAGAGAGTGAGAGTAAAGGAGAGACATCAACTTATAGAGAGGGCATAAAACACATTGGAAATGTGTGTGCAAGAGAGAGACACAGAGACAGAGACAGAGACAGAGAGACAGACAGACTGAGAGACTGAGAGAAAGAAAGAGAGTGTGGGTGTGTGAGTCCGCGTGTGTGTGCGTGCGTGTGAAATGTTATAAAGATGATAAAACAACTAAGAATAAAAGCAAATTAATTGTGCGTGTCGCAGACGGTGAGAGTTGGATAAGCGTGACCGTTTGGTCTATATAGACTGCTAAACTGCTAAAATGGCGATACGAAATATTATGGCAGACATTTTTTCTGATGACGATGTTAGCGTATTTTTTATCGTTCATATGTTTTATTTTTTGCTAATAATGTGTATTAAAAGGTAATGGAAGAGTAGAGAAACAGTTAAAAAGTAAATAATAATAATGATTAGGATAAATATAGAAGAAACAAACAAATAATGCATATATAGATAGAACGTGTGAAGAAGGAGGAAATGGCCATATTACTCATGTTTTTTGGGTGGTGGTGTTGGTTATTTTAAAGTTTCAAATAAAGTGTAAAGAAAGATGAATATATATACATATATATATATATATATATATATATATATATATATATATATATATATATATATATGTATGTATGTATATATATAATATATCTACCTATCTAGCTATCTACTAGCTATATATATATATATATATATATATATATATATATATATATATATACATGCACACGCACCAATATATTTAGTTTCCTCTCAATATTGCACCCACACAAACCTATGAATATGAATGTGTATCTATATTTATTGACAAAAATTTGAAAGGCTGAAATTATAGATGCATATGTGTGTGTCGAGTGTCTATATATATATATATATATATATATATAATATATAATATATATATATATATATATATTACATATACATATACATATACATATATGAACATATATATATATAGTTTTTATATAAATATATATAAACATATATATATATACATATATACACACACACACCATATATATATATATATATATATATATATATACAACATGCTTCAATGCGTGAATCGTCACAAATGATGCCCACGCTTATCACTTGAACGCCAAACATTTAAATTGCAATGTAAAAGTCTACGCTTTGAATACAATTAAATGAAAATATATATAATTTTGAGTTACATTATCATGCGAGGCGTGTGAGATTTAAAAAAATAAAATTATGATTACATTTTTAATTCATGGAACGAAACGCACTGGCTGGTTATTGACGCTTTCGTTGCCGTTGTTTTTGTATTGTTTGTAATAGCCTTCATATTATCTGTTCTTTTAGTTTTTATTTCTTGTTGTTGATGTTGTTCATATGCTCGGATCGAATAGACTTATTGATCTAAAACGCTGAAAAAGTATCTGTCCAGCGTTGTAGTTTTTTTTAGTCATAATTTATTTTCCACAGCTTTATAAATTATTCTTTTCTCCTAATGTTTAACAATACATTTCAAAAATATATATTTTAACAGAGTGTTAGAGAAATTCGCTGGATGCTTTCCAGTGAGAAATGGTAACTTTCCCACACGTTATATTCTAAAGCTACAGAAGCCATCACTGCCAAAATCCCAAAAGTAAAGAATTATAAGAAAAAGGAACGTGATATAATTTTTCTTCACGTAGATTTTTTAGGCCAATTACGATCTTCTTTTTAAGTTTTCGATTTTCCCTTCTATCGGTAAAGCAATTGTCTTCCCTTTCTGAGTTTCTTCGATTTGTATTTTAGCATTATTTGTTTAAGGAGGTTTATAATTGATTACGTAATTTTATGCAGAATTGTTAGATTGTACTAAGAATGAAGTTGTGAGAATAAAGTTTATCTCCGATATATGTGAAAACCTCAGGCAAATGTAGAATATGTCTATGACAAACTTTCGATATTATGATCCATTATTCAGGTTCCAGAGTTCGTAGGTTTACAATATATATATATATACCAATCATTTAACAAGATACACACACACGCACACACACACTCATATATATATATATACACATGTATACATGTATATATATGTATATATATATATATACATATATATATACAAATATACAAATATATATAATATATATATCGATACATACGCACACATATATATTCTTTTAACTTTTTACACGTTTCAGTCATTTGACTGCAGCCATGTTGGAGCACTGATTTAAAGGGTTTTTTTCGTCCGATAAATCAAACCTGGGACTTATTCGTTTTAAGCCTGGTATTTAATGTATTGGTCTGTATTCAAGAACCACTACATTACGAGTACATACACTCAACAACATCGGTTGTGAAGAGATGTTTGGTGGAAGGACAAACATAGACACACACACACACACACACACACACAGAAAAATATACCTA
>NC_043015.1:587070-597070 GCF_006345805.1 Octopus sinensis
GTTTTCTATTAGTATTGTATTTCAGAGATTATGAAGTGATTCTCTCTAATGCATATTAGTGTACCTTATTATTATTATTATTATTATTATTATATTATTATATATTGTTATTATTATTATTATTATTATATTATTATTATTATTATTCTACTATTATTATATTATTATTATTATTATTATTATATTATTATTATTATTATTATTATTATTTATTATTAATTATTATTATTATTATTATTATTATTATCATTATCATTATTATTATTATTATTATTATTATTATATTATTAATATTATCATTATCATTATCATTATCATTATCATTATCATTATTATTATTATTATTATTATTATTATTGTTATTATTATTATTATTATTATATTCATCATCATCATTCATCATCATAGCATCATCATCATCATCATCATCATCATCATCATCATCATCATCATACATCACTCAGTTATCATCATCATTATAATTATTATTATTATTATTATTATTATTATTATTATTATTATTATTATATCATCATCATCAGCATCATCATCATTATAATTATCCTATTATTATTATTATATTATTATATTATTATTATTATATTATTATTACTCATCATCATCAGCATCATCATCATTATAATTTTATTATTATTTTATATTATTATTATTATTATTATTATTATTATTATATTACTACTACTTACTATTATTATTATTATTATTATTATTAGGAGTATATTATTATTATATTATTATTATTATTAAAATTATTATTATATTATATTTTATTATATTAATTATTATCATCATCATCAGCATCATCATCATTATAATTATCATTATTTTATTATTATTATTATTATTATTATTATTATTTATCATCATCATCTCATCATCATCATCATCATTATTATTATTATTATTATTATTATTATTTTAGTAGTAGTAGTAGTTAGTAGTAGTAATAGTAGTAGTATTGAATAAGTTGCACAGTGAAGTTATTCTGAGTACCAGAGAATTGTACTGTCAAGTCTTAACAAGCACCTAATACTTTATTTTACGCAGTGTGCCTGTAGTTCCATGCCAAGCAGTTTTTTAGCAATACACCAATTATTTCTAAAGTGTTACAACATGCAGAAACTCCTCCATGGTAGAGGTTGCTTCTGTTCGTCGAAGAAGGTGAAATAAATATCCATACTCACGAATCTAGTGTTTCATGCTTGATCTTTTGCAGCCAAACACAGATCCCGAGACTCAATTGCCAAGTTTCCACTCCAAACACTTTGCATAAAGTCATATTTTTAATTTTTTTTTTAGTTTTTCACATTTTCAATGCCTGGAATTTTCCGATTCATTGCATATTTTGTAGTTCTTCGTTGTTTTTATAAAGTAACATGCCTTCATCTTTGTTCTTCTCTTCATGTTACACACAAGCAAGACATACTTCTGTTGTTGTGTGTTTAAGTAGTTCTTCTCTCCTACTGACCTTTGTTTTTTACCGACACTATGAGGAATACTGATCAATCCAGGACTTCAATCGAGCGACAACTGACATTTACGATGAAGCGTTCATGCAAGGGATCTTTTTCGTATTCTCGTCTGAATCTTTTGTGATTTCCGTCGAGTTTGCTACTCCTGTATTTCTTCTTCTGCTTCTCTTCTTCTTCTTCTTCTTCTTCTGCTTCTTCTTCTTCTTCTTCTTCTCTTCTTCTTTTTCTTCTTCTTCTTCTTCTTCTCTCTTCTCTTTCTCTTCTTCTTCTTCTTCTTCTCCTCCTTTCATCCTCCTCCCCTGTCCTCCTCTTCATCATCAACAATCATTATTTATTGGTCTTATCCTCTCATCATCATCATTATTATTATATTATTATATTATTATTATTATCATGATATTATTATCTATTATTATTATTATTATTATTAGGATATTATTATTATTATTATTATTATTATTATGAGTGAGAGGAGCAGTTCCGCCATCAAAGTGACACTGGGATAAAACATACGATGCCCAATATACCAATCATGACTACTTGTCTGATAAGGACTCACCAGGCACATGGATCACAAACGTATGGGTGCAACATGATGATCTCATATCAAGATAAACAGCGCAAAACCTTGCAGGTTGGGCCCATTTAGTATTTTCTTCAGGTTGAGTAGCCCATCCCGTTCATAACGTCCCTTAAGAAGGTTTGTTTTTCTAAAATAAAATGCAATATTTCCAGCTAAAAATACAATATTTCCAACAAACTATGGAAACACGATATAATATCGATCTCTGTCGTATACGCAATACAAAATACAGGCATAATTTTGTGTGAGTGTGTGCGCGCGCGTGCGTGTCTATTAAAATAAGCAACAGGATATCCTGTTGTTTATGTTGATTTTACTTTGATCTTATTCCCCTTATTTTGAAGTTGTACTGAGAACACTGCACTAATTTTTGGTGCTTCAACTTAAGTACCTAATTCATCTGAATCTATCTATCTTTCCATTTGTCTATCTATCTCTCAATATATATATAAAAGAAAATGTCCGACTATCTTGTGCACCAAGCTTGTGTTGATAATTTATGTGCATACTTTGTCTAAATGCATTGTTTTTTGTTGAGATAAAATAAACTAAACTTTCGGTTCAAAATATGACATTTCATTCTTTAGGACCTGATCATATAAGTAGAAGTACAAGGGTAACAAATTAAAATAATTTATCATCATAGGTTTGCATGCGTAACATAAGTCATGACATAATATGTTTTACATATTTTCTAGCATGTAAGCAGTCCTGTCACAAGCCTTCTCTCCGTGTATAAATCTTTATACACTCTTATTGATCGGTATCCACTAAACCTTTTTTTTTTATTTCTTCTCTGTGCTTATTTCTGTGTTCCTTTCTGTTGAAGAGTGTAGGCTCGAAACGTAAAACAGCTTCTCAATTCATGAGCGTTAAACTAATACATCTGTTTGTTGTTTACACACCCGTCTTCGTCTTTTGTTTTGTTTTGTTTTTTTTGTAAATTCCAACAATTATTTATATATATATATATATAATATATATATATATATATATATATATATATATATCCCAACAGGCCCTGCTCTATTTGGCATTGTCCTAAAAGCAATCAACAAGAAAATGATTCCGTCACCATCAAAAGGAAATAGGACAAATTCCTCCAAGGGATACGAGGTAAGCCACGTATACCAGTTAGCTTATCTGCTACCCATTTTTGAACGATCCATAATACCATAAACCGTGACTTAATAATGACTTTTCACATCATGTCACGTGTTGCTATTAAGTTAGACACGGCCTTGGCCAATCTTTGGCCTAAACATATCTAATTTATCTAAGATGCTTAATGCCTTCTTCAATATTCGTTGGGCCAGTATAATCGATTTGAGCAATTAGAACGTATATTTTTAACTATGTTCATTTATTTGGGCTAATTACGTGCGGTTTATTTGTTTGTTTTAATGTTCAGTTTTTTTCTGTTTCTTATATTGTTGCTTGTGTATTAATATCCGTTCATTCTTTTGGTTTTTAATTTTTTTCTAGTATAGAGCGTAGTTTCTAAATGCTTAAACCGATTATACTAGCCCAACGAATAGTCAGCAAATAATTGCAGACATATAGATAAACAAAATATATAAACCAACAGTGATTTCTGCCGCTCAAAGTCTAAAACAAATATTAATATATAATTAAAACAGACTAAACGTCATCTACGGCAATATCTTATCACTATAGTGGTAAGTCTTCCATGGTCTGAAAACAACACAACATGGAAATAAACTGATGTATATTCACGGTATCTGAAAATATGATATATGAATTTTATTAATAAAACTATAGGCGCAGGAGTGGTTGTGTGGTAAGAAGTAGCTTGCTTACCAACCACATGGTTCCGGGTTCAGTCCCATCCCGTGATATCTTAGGCAAGTGTCTTCTACTATAACCTCGGGCCGACCAAAGCCTTGTGAGTAGATTTGTTAGACGGAAAAGAAAGAACCCCGTCGATATATATACGTGTATGTATATGTTTGTCTGTCTGTGTTTGTCCGCCAACCAACATCGCTTGACAACAGATGCTAGTGTTTACGTTCCAGTCACTTAACGGTTCGGCCAGAGAAATCGATAGAATCAGTACTAGGCTTACAAAGAATAAGTCCTGGGGTAGATTTCCTCGACCAAAGGCGGTGCTCCAGCATGAAGGCAGTGAAATTACTGAAACAAGATAAAAGAGTAAAACTGTATTTAAATATTTCGAACCAAATCACATATATAGAATAAAATCTGTCTGTCTGTATGTCTGTATCTATCTATCTATCTATCTATCTAATCTATCTATCTATCTATCTATCTATCTATCTATCTATCTATCTATATATCTATCAATATGTATATCTCTCTGTCTGTTTGTTTGTATATCTGTCTGTCTGTCTGTCTGTCTATTTATCTATCTATCTATCTATCTATCTATCTATCTATCTATCTATCTATCTATCTATCTATCTATCTATCTATCTATCTATCTGTCTGCCTCTGTGTGTGTGTTTGTGTGTGTGTGTGTGTTTGTGTGTGTGTGTGTTTGTTTGTGTATACAACTTCAGACTCTAATATTTTACGCACCTACTCACATAGTTAATATATAGAAAAATTTTGCAACCAATACGGAATTGTTACCAAATTCAGGAAAATGTTTGGTTCCAATTGATTTAAGGAAGTTAATACGATGGCATATGGACGTTAAATACACCATCTAAATTGAAATATTGTTTGTGTATGATTGTGTTTTGTATATTTTCTTTACCACATCTATATTTATTAACAACACTATGAAATTTGGATTGCACCGTTTTATTAGATATATTCCACGAACATACTATATCGGAGTATAAATTTATATTGCAATGTAGTAATATGTTGCAAAGATATGACCTCCGGCTTGACATTTTCGAAACCAACAGCATGAACACATTTAAATTACATACATATAGAAATATAAATTAAAAACGATGAAAAAAAGAAGAAATTAGCATAGACTTGTATTGAAGTGTATAACTTCAGTTTATTGATTAATATAAAAATATATAAGAAACAAGTTTATTTCACTTAAGGGGGCACGCGTATATCTCTTAAGACAAGGTTCAAAGTAGATAACTGGATATACGAATTTTAATAAATATATTCAATATTTATGGCAACGAATTACTGAACTGCATAGACAATATGCGTGTCAATGACGGACTACCATCATCTTCTTGCGCCCCACAGTCTTTATATAGGTAAGCGAACGTATATATTATATCTGTTATATGTATGTATAAACACACACATATATATATATAATACATAATATATATGTGAGTGGCTGTGTGTGTGTATATATATATATATATACACACACATATATATATATAAGTATGTATATATATATATATATATATAATATATATATATAGGTATATATATATATATATATATATATATATATATATATATATATAATATATATATATTATATATATTATATATATATATATATACCTATATATATACCTATATGTGTGCTTGTGTGTGTGCGTGCATGTGTACATGTATATATATGTAAAGAAATGCGCTCGTATGTGTCAAAAAAATCTTATAACTTTTATTTATATCGTTAATGTGACGCATTGGTACTGTGCCGTAAAAATTATATATAGTATTTCATTTCTTTCCTATTTATTGAGTGTTCAACTCCTCCTGTCTTCAGATTTTTGTTTCAAATTTCCAAGGTCGTTATAAATATCTACTCTCAAAATTTTAGGGTTGATGATAATAGATTATATCCTGTCTCTCAACGCTTGACCTTGTACCGGTGTTGGAAATTATCGTCTAATAATCCATTCGTCAGACATATTTTTTACGTGTCGTGTCACAAAAACATTGTTGAATTATGTCATGCAGGATGACGCAGCATATTGTAATCAAATTACACTCATGCAATCGTAAATAATACAGATTTGAAGGCTGACGACGAAAAATGATAAGGAATATAATTTAATTTGTCCTAATTACAATATTATTTCTGCAAGTACTTACACTGTAGTATGTTTCACCTATATTTGGCACGTTCAGTTCTAGAATATGACACTTAGTATAAACTTGATGCAATTAGAGGCCTTCTTGTGAAGGTATATATATATATATATATATATATATATATATATATATATATATATATATATATATATATAAATGAAAGAATGGAATCGAACGAAGATGTTAACAAAATTCCTTTACTATCGACATATGTTTCGAAGACAACATGGTTTTCATTCCAAAGGAATAAAGGGTGCATTATGCAATCTTCTCATCAGGAAAGAAAGGGACCCTCTCTCGACCTTGGACAGGTCGCTTCAACCGTGTTTCTGACGTGAATTTGCTACCCTGGTTTCGGTTCAACGAATTTTCATGCTGATGATAAACATAGGATAATTCATTCACCTATTTATATATATATATATATATATAAGGTTTTCAAGTATAAAATTTGTAGGAAAGAAAAAAGTTTACTAATGTTTTATAAAGAAAAGGAATAGTTTTATTCATCAAAGTATGCAACCATATTTTCAATACACTTATGCCATTTCAGCGGTAGCTTGTTCAGCCAGGACCTGTAAACGTCTAGTAATCTACAGTCAATAAAATCTTGGAAGACCTGTTTTACAGCATCGTCGGAATTAATTTTTTTTCCTATCAAATAGTTATCCAAATTCTGGAAAAAGTTTGTATTAAGTGGGGGCAAGATCAGGTGAATATAGTGGATGATGGCGAACTTCCAACTCAAACTCCTGTAGTTTCGCCAATGTCAGTTTGCGATGTATGGTCTAGTGTTATCGGGCAATAAAACAGGAGTGGATCTG
The DNA here is from genome assembly GCF_006345805.1 of Octopus sinensis. Classification (NCBI taxonomy): domain Eukaryota; kingdom Metazoa; phylum Mollusca; class Cephalopoda; order Octopoda; family Octopodidae; genus Octopus; species Octopus sinensis. The sequence goes on from NC_043015.1 coordinate 593,985, forward strand.
TTGACCAACCTAGGTTGTTGATTTTTTCGTAAGTTTCTGTATCATTTGGTGTACTTGGTTGCAGCAGACTTCGGCCGTGATGGATGAACCAGGTTTAATGAAATCATAATAGATCACATCTGCGCCAGACCACCAAACACACACCATCAACTTCTTTTGATGAATTTTGCTTTTGGACTATGTTTTGATCTCGTCTTTATCCAGCCCTTGTGCTGAACGTTTACGGTTGTTGTATTGGATCCATTCCTTATCACATGTTACAATGCGATTGAAGAGTGATTTATTTTTGTGACGAGGAAGTAGCATAATGCAGGCTTCCAAACATTGCTGTTTTTGATTTTCATTGAATTCATGTGGAACCCACTTATCCAAATTTTTCACTTTACCGATTTGAACTAGGTGCGTCAATATTGTTTGCTTGCTAACACCAAACAACAACGATAATTCACGGGTACTTTGAAATGGATCTTACACAATGGTGGCTTTCAATTCGTCATTATCCACCTTTGTTTCCGGTCGACCGCATTGTTCATTTGTGAGGACAAGTTTACCAGAACGAAATTTTGCAAACCAATTTGATAGTGCCTGCTGTGTAATAGAATTAGAATGAAATATTCCATTAATATTCCGAGCTGTCTGTGATGCTCTATTTCCAAGAAAGAACTCATATTTCAAAACTGTAGGAATTTCTGACTTATCCATCTCTAAACAAAAATAGAAAAGCGATTTATGAATACTTTATAAAGCGCAAAATGAGCAGCTGTAAAAATTGACCATATGCCTTACTACACATGTCCTACTTGACGACTTAATATATATATATATATATATATATATATATATATATATATATATATATATATATATATATATATATATACATACATATATATATATATGCATATATATATATATATTATATATATATATATATATATATATATATATATATATATATATATATATATATATATACATATATATAATATATATATATATATATATATATATATATATATATATATATCTCATGTCATTAAGAATGAAATGTCAGATTTTGAACTAAAAGTTACATCATCACAACAAAAAGCAATGCAGTTAATCAAGTATGCACCTAAATTATCAACGCAATTTAGTCATTCAATCTGTAGTTTATTTATCACGGCAGCGAAGAATTCTGGAGAGCAAGATGTGATAAATTCACGAAACTTTTTCTTTTTAAATCTTCTTCAGATTTGAAGCTTTTTCCTTGCAAAAAGTTGCCTAACACCTAGAAAACGTGATAGTCAGTTGGTGCAATGTTTGGTGAATATGGTGGAGGAAAGAGTACTTCGAAGGTCAGTTCCGCTACCTTCAGTAGCGGTCTTTGTGCAAGATGTGTATCGAGCATTGACTTGCAAGGTAATTGCTCTGTCTCTATTGGTCAATCTCGGTTGTTTAATTGCAAGTTCACTCACCATTTCATCCAAGTGGTTGATGTATATATCCGCTGTAATTGAATTCCAAGCTCTCATGAAGCTGTGAATGATGACACTAGCGCTGGACAACCAAACACATACCATTAGCTTTTTAGGTGAATATTCTCTTTTTGGTTTGTGTCTTGGTCCTTCGTCTCTTTCCAACCACCATGCAGAACGCTTGCTGTTGTTGAAATTAATCGATTTTTCATCACACGTAATAATACGATGCAAAAAGGGTCCGTGTTTATGCCGTGACAGAAAAGAACAACAAGTTTGAAGACAACTTATCGTATGATGCTCATTCATTTCGTGAGGTACCCACTTGTTCAGCGTTTATACTTTGCCGATTTGTTTCAGATGGTCCATTAGAGTTGGAATCGAAGCACGAAACCCTGGTGCTAACTCACGCGTAGTTTCAGATGTATCCGCTTCCACTGCAGTTTCCAAATTACCATTATCCACCTTGGTCTCAGATCTACTCGGGATCTGATTTTCAAGAGTAAAGTCACCAGACCGGATCTTCTCAAATCCTCGACGTACAGTGCACTCATTCGACCACTCATTCACCAAACACCTCATTAAACCGGATCTTCTCAAGTCCTCGACGTACAGTGCACTCATTCGACCACTCATTCACAAAACACCTCATTAAACCGGACCTTCTCAAATCCTCGACGTACAGTGCACTCATTCGACCACTCATTCACCAAACACCTCATTAAACCGGACCTTCTCAAATCCTCGACGTACAGTGCACTCATTCGACCACTCATTCACAAAACAAACACCTCATTAAACCGACCTTCTCAAATCCTCGACGTACAGTGCACTCATTCGACCACACATTCACAAAACACCTCATTAAACCGGACCTTCTCAAATCCTCGACGTACAGTGCACTCATTCGACCACTCATTCACCAAACACCTCATAAAGACCGGACCTTCTCAAATCCTCGACGTACAGTGCACTCATTCGACCACTCATTCACAAAACACCTCATGAAGACCGGATCTTCTCAAATCCTCGACGTACAGTGCACTCATTCGATCACTCATTCACAAAACACCTCACTAAACCGAATCTTCTCAACTCCTCGACGTACAGTGCACTCATTCGACCACTCATTCACAAAACACCTCATTAAGACCGGATCTTCTCAAACCCTCAACGTACAGTGCACTCATTCGACCACTCATTCACAAAACCCCTCATAAAGACCGGATCTTCTCAAACCCACAACGTACAGTGCACTCATTCGACCACTCATTCACCAAACACCTCATTAAGACCGGATCTTCTCAAATCCTCGACGTACAGTGCACTCATTCGACCACTCATTCACAAAACACCTTATTAAGACCGGATCTTCTCAAATCCTCGACGTACAGTGCACTCATTCGACCAAACATTCACCAAACACCTCATTAAGACCGGATCTTCTCAAATCCTCGACGTACAGTGCACTCATTCGACCAAACATTCACCAAATACCTCATTAAGACCGGATCTTCTCAAACCCTCGACGTACAGTGCACTCATTCGGCCACTCATTCACAAAACACCTCATTAAACCGGATCTTCTCAAATCCTCGACGTACAGTGCACTCATTCGACCACTCATTC
>NC_043015.1:607070-614570 GCF_006345805.1 Octopus sinensis
CGGGTGTTTGCACCTAAGATTGGATAACCACTGATAATTCTGTTATTACTTGAGCTGTTACCTAGCAGGACATGTTTTGTTAATGTTTGTGCCTCAAAAAAAAAAAAAAAAAGAGTCGTACATAATTTAGATACATATTTACTATAAGAAGGGCAAAGGTGTATACATACATATATATATATATATATATATAATTCATAGTGGTAGTTCAAAATGGCTGCGTACCGGTGAGTAACCGACATAAGAAAGTTACGTCTGAGAAGGAGAAATATCTTAAGATATAGGATCTGTTTATTTTAGACTTGGCAAGGGAAATGCAACGTTGCCCGTACTGTAATATGCCAATGTATATAAATTCAAAACATGAAATTTTAGAATGATAAATCAATCTATTGTACATATTCGAGAAGCATGAAATCGTTTTCGCTTTATATATGAACGTTAGAATTTAAATACGTAAGTACGTATACGTACACAGCTACACTTATGTAAAGAAAGACAATTCTATGGAGTAACATCATTTGATGCGTTGTAAAAAAAGAATTGGTTAATTGTTTTTCTGGTGTTGTTGAAGTGATGAAGACACTTGTGATGAATACGATTAGAGACAGGCAAATCTGATGTTTGGATACTACATACATTTATTACCCCACCGTACACTCACATTCATACATACACAAACAGGAACACACACCTATATGTGTATATAGGGAGATTATCTTCATTTTCAGTCATTAAAATAGTGCCGATTTAAACTCTCATGAAGTAATAAACACACACACGCATAAATACACGTTCGCACATGTATAAATACACGCACACACGCCCGCAAAAATATGCACACATATGCATAAACATAAATGTTTATATTTATCTCTATCTATCTATCTATCTGTCTGTCTGTCTGTCTGTCTGTCTGTCTGTCTGTCTGTCTGTCTGTCTTTCTATCTATCTATCTATCAAAAAGAGGCCGAAGAAGGGCGAATGGCACCGCGAGTGTCGCGTTGCTCTCAAGCAACTCTGCCGTCCCGGGTCGACCTTGAGTGACTTCAACACAACCAAAGCATTCTATAGGGGATTAGTGGAGGGGAGGTACGACGACGAGCTCGGGGCAAACCTGGGCGTCGACGAGGAATACCTGACCCGCCTGTTTCAAACGACTTTCGGCCCGGGACCTATGGACAACTTCTAGAGATCCCTGGCCTGGCGGTGCTACCGAGAAGCGCTACCCGTTCGGGATAAGCTCTATAGGCATGGCTCGAGAAACACGAGGCCGACCTGCCCGAGATGCGGGCAGAGCGACGAAACCGCTCTGCACGCAATCGTGCAGTGTCCAGCAATTTCCCACCTGTGGGCTTATGTCGAACGACTGCTGTCACGTGTGGGACGTGTCGGTTTATCAGCCGAGTCTATCGTTAATATCGTCACGCCTCCTTCCTTCAAACGGGAAGGAAGAGCTATTTTTATCATACTTGTGGCTATGGCGAAAGAATGTATCTGGTGGACGCGTCTGAAAGGATTAGAGACAAACACTTTCCTCTCTGGTCAATCTCTCATCAACTTCTTCAAGTATCACTTGAAGAAAAAAGTGAGAGTAGAGAGGCAAGTTTTGTCTAGTGAATGTTTTAAAAAAAGATGGGTGAATGTAGCAAGGATGGCACGTATGAATGACGAAGCCACCTTGACTATGATTCTATGAACCGTAAAAATTAATACAGAGAGTTGCTTATTTGCAAAAAAAAAAAAAAGAAATATAACATGTGACTTCATTGACCGAGGTTACCGTGGTCTTTTCCGTAGGCTTTTCTTTCCACGGGTAAACCTCACCGTCCTCCCCTTTACACTTCATATTGACATTTCTGTGATAACGATCCCTATTGATCATTTTTTTTTCCTCTCCCCCTTTTTTTTAACCCCCTCTTTTTTGTCTCTTTCTCTCCTTTTACGATCCCTTTTGATCGAGCCCCCCTTTTTTATTTTATTTTTATTTTTTATTTTAAATATTTTTTTTTTTTTTAAACCTTCAAAAGAAAAGCTCTACCTGTAATTTGTTCTATCTGTGTGCAGCCCTGTGTGGCTAATAAAGAAACATATCTATCTATCTATCTATTTGTATCTGTCTGTTGTCTGTCGTCTGTCTATCTATCTATCTATCTATCTATCTATCTATCTATCTGTCTGTCTGTCTGTCTGTCTGTCTGTTGTCTGTCTGTCTGTCTGTCTGTCTTTCATCTATCTATCTATCTATCTATCTATTGTCTGTCTGTCTGTCTGTTGTTGTCTGTCTGTCTCTCTTTCTTTCTATCTATCTATCTATCTATCTATCTATCTATCCTTGTGGCTATGGCGAAAGAATGTATCTGGTGGACGCGTCTGAAAGGATGGAGACAAACACTTTCCTCTCTGGTCAATCTCTCATCAACTTCTTCAAGTACCACTTGAAAAGGAAAGTGAGAGTAGAGATGCAAGTTTTGTCTAGCGAATGTTTTAAAAAAGATGGGTGAATGTAGCAAGAATGGCACGTATGAATGACGAAGCCACCTTGAGCATAGTCCTATGAACCCAGAAATCGAAAACAGAGAGTTGCTTATTTGCAAAAAAAAAAAAAAAAAAAAAAATAAAATGTGTGACTTCATTGACCGAGGTTACCGTGGTCTTTTCCGCAGGCTTTTCTTTCCACGGGTAAACCTCACCTGTCCTCCCCTTTACACATCATATTGACATTCTGTGATAACGATCCCTATTGATCAATTTTTTTTCCTCTCCCCCCCTTTTTTTTTTTTTTTTTTAAAACCCCCCCTTTTTTTGTCCTCTTTCCTCTCCTTTTACGATCCCTTTTGATCGAAACTCCCCCTTCCTTTTTTTTTTTTTTTTTTTAAAAAAACCTTCAAAAGAAAAGCTCTACCTGTAAATTTGTCTATCTGTGTGCAGCCTATGTGCTAATAAAGAAACATATCTATCTATCTGTCTGTCTGTCTGTCTGTCGTCTGTCTGTCTGTCTTTCTATCTATCTATCTATCTGTCTGTCTGTCTGTCTGTCTGTCTGTCTGTCTTTCTATCTATCTATCTGTCTGTCTGTCTGTCTGTCTGTCTGTCTGTCTATCTATCTATCTATCTATCTATCTATCTATCTATCTATCTATCTATCTGTCTCTCTGTCTGGCTGTCTGTCTGTCTATCTATCTATCTATCTATCTATCTATCTATCTATCTATCTATCTATCTATCTATCTATCTATCTATCTATCTATCTGTCTGTCTGTCTGTCTGTCTATCTATCTATCTAGCAATCTATCCATCCATCTGTCGATCTATCTATTTATGTATCTATTTATCTATCAGCCTATCTATCTAACTATACATCTATGTCTATCTATCTATCTCTCTATGTATGTATGTATGTATGTATGTGTCTGTCTGTCTGTATCTATCTATCTATCTATGTATCTATCTATCTATCTATCTATCTATCTATCTATCTATCTATCTATCTATATATATATATATATATATATATATATATATATATATACACACATATACATATATATACACACACATACACAAACATACACGCTCACCCTCGTAAGTTATATGTTATTTGTGTCTCAAGTGTGTTTATGTATTCTAAAAGGCGTGTATAGGTATAGCCGTGTGTACATAATACTCAAAATATTCACAGATAGGTTAGTCGCAGATTTGTGTACTAAGGCTATTTTTCTATTTACTTACTTGTTTTGAACTTACTGAAACCTTTTGTGTACTTACGTGACGTGAAGCTGTAGCAGACTGAGATTTTATTCCTTTCTGAAATCCTTCCATGCAGCCGCCTTCTTTTTTATTGACCGTCACAAAGGGTGATTTAATACACTGCCACTACCGACATATACACACGGATATGTTCATTGATACAGACATACGCAAATGTACACTCAGAACAAACTACAAACACTTAGACATAGGACACATACATTCATACCTACATATACAAGAACATGCATACATGCATATATATATATATACATACACGCATATGTATTTATATACGTATATGTATCCGTGCACACACTCACACACTTATATATAAATCCATACAAACCACACGTACACACACACATATGCAGATCTATCTAGCTATCAATCTACCTACCTATCTATCTATCTATCTATCTATCTATCTATCTATCTATCTATCTATCTATCTATCTATCCATCTCTCTCTCTATTTATAAATATAAGCATATATATATGTATGTATATATATATATATATATTTTAAGCACATATATATATATGCATATAAAAGCATATATATATAGGCATGTCTACGTATCCCTATCTGTATATATATTAGTGACGAAATCAGGGTTTGTAACAAATAGGATTTGGCACAGAATTTAAATTGGATATGTTAGCTTTAAGTACCTGTAGCATTTCATAGAGAAGGTAAGTGCTAAAAAGCACAGAACATATCGGTAGAAGAAATATCGTCGGTGCTGATGGATACGAATATGGTGCGCCGTGTTTGCTGCTTAATTTTCACTTCCTCAGCAACAGGTACCCAATCATCGAATGCTTGTTCGAATTTTGTCAAGGGGACTTAGTCTCACACTGACGAAACTGTCAGTGATGGCGCAAAAAGCTTGAGGTGTGTGTATAATTCAACTGTTACCTACGGAAACGGGCCTCTTAAGGAATATTATTTCGGACATATACCTTAAATTGTATGTCTTGCTTTAAACACATTTATGTGCGGTAGTCGTCCTGAAAAAGTACAGAGTTATATCGGTTATGGAAAGATTTCATCCTCATTAATAAGTTTTTTCGGAATTTCAGTTAAGCATTTGGTGTTTGCGTGCCTACTGCTGAAGAAGGGAAATGATGCTGAAATAAGTTAATACAGCATTATCATCCACTAGAGCTGACGAAAGTTTCTCATTCGATACTGCTATTTATGACTCGAATTCTATACAAGATATTATCTGAGAATGATAAACTCAACTGTAAGCGTTTAAACAATACAACCAAGTTCAGTTGGATACGCAAATTAATATTCCTTATAATGGTACTTCTGTCACTAAGAGGTGATTTATACACATCCTACCATCTTTTGCGATTTCCTCTAACTGCCGCACGCTAGGATTGAAGCCGGTACCATGTGGTTGGGAAGCAAGCTACTTACCACACATACATATTTATTATTTATTTATTTATTTATTTATTTATTTATATGCTAGTCGGCTCTCCCAGAATTGTCACAGGCAATTGACTGAAGCAAATAATATATGTATAATGTATATATACGTATATATATATATACACATATATATATCTATATGTATATGTATATATATATATATGTATATAGATACATATATATATATATATATATATATACATATATATATTATATATATATATATATATATGTATGTATATATATATATGTATCTATATATATATATATATATAGATATATATATATATGTATGTATATATATATTCATAATGGGTCTATTACGCTTATGTACATACACACATACACACGCACATGTACATACATTTAAATTTATGAGTTTTAAGGGCTGCATTTTTTATAAAACACATTGAAGCAACAGTAAGCATTATTTTAAAATAGCTATGGTTAAATTATTCATCTAGACTATGTCATGCATGTTGAAAATAATAGCTACTTTTGTAACAAAGCTTTCCAACGGACCGAGGACGGATTTACTGCTTCGTCGATAACAGGAATGACGAATGAAAGAGATGTGCAAAGCAAGCGGAATTAATACACGTGTTTATTTTTGAATGACGCAACGCATCTCGACCCTGAGTTTTGTCGCCGAGAGGGATATACAAATGTTGAAGCTTACACACAAGCATATGTATATATGATGTTTATCTATATGAGCCTGTATATCAATCAATCCTACTTTCTTTTCTGTCTGTTGGTCTCCACATTTATTTCTATGCTTTATATACACATGCTCTTTTACTCTTTACTATTTTACTTGTTTCAGTCATTTGACTGTTGCCATGCTGGAGCATCGCCTTTAATCGAACAAATCGACCCCATGACTTATTCTTTGTAAGTCTAGTTCTTATTATATCGGTCTCTTTGGCCGAATCGCTAATATACGGGGACGTAAACATACCAGCATCGGTTGTCAAGCGATGTTGGGGACAAACACAGACACACAAACATACACACGCACGCACACACACACGCACACACACACGCACACACACACGCACATATATATATATGTACATATATACGACGGGCGTCCTTCAGTTTCCGTCTACCAAATCCACTCACAATCCTTTGGTCGGCCCGAGGCTATAGTAGAAGACACTTGCCCAAGGTGCCACGCAGTGACACTGAACCTGAAACCATGTGGCTGCTAAGCAAGCTGCTTACCCCACAGCCACTCCTACGCCTGTGATATTTATTATTATTATTATTATTATTGAGTGAGCGAGCAGAGCATGCCATCAAAGTGACACTGGGGTAAAATATACGAAGCCCAGTATACCCATCATAACTACCCGTCTGATAAGGGTACACCAGGCACATGCATCACAACCATATGTGCGCGACATGGTGATCTCATATCAAGATAAACAGCACATGACCTTGCAGGTGGGGCCCAGTTAGAATTTTCTTCAGATCGAGTAACCCATCCCGCTCAAAAGGTCCCTGAATAAGGGTTGTTTAAGGACGTTGAACGAAACACCCATGTTTCCAGAGGTGAATTATTCAAACTCCAAAGAATCCCTCTCAACACATGGCTATGATGCTCCCCCACTACTTCTGCTCGTGATCAGAGATGCACATATCGTCAGCCACTAAGGGACATGCTCAACTGGTTAAGGTCAAACAACTGACAAGCAAATCTATGGTATTGAGCATTATTATTATTATTATTATTATTATATTATTATTATTATTATTATTATTATTATTATTAAAGCGGCGAGTTGGCAGATTCGTTAGCATGCTGGACGAAATGGTTAGCGATATTTCACCCTTCGCTACGTTCTGAGTTCAAATTCTATCGAGGTCGACTCTTCATCCATTCAGGGTCGATAAATTAAGTACCAGTTGAGTACTGCGGCTGATATATATCGAGTAGCCCCGCCCCCCCCCCGCTAAAATTTCAGGCCTTTGTGAAGAAAGCAAGATATGTGCAAAGCAAGCGGAATTAATATGAGTGCTTATTTTTGAATGACGTACCTCATGTCGACCCCGAGCTTTGTCGCCGAGAGGCACATAAACATATTGAGGCTACTACTACTACTACTACTACTACTACTACTACTACTACTACTACTACTACTACTACTACTACTACTACTACTACCACCACCTCCACCACCACTGATGTTGCTGCTGCTGCTACTGTTACCTCTGCTACTAATATTACTACTACTAAAAGAAACAAACTATCAATTTGATTCGGCCCCATGCAAACTCGCAGGCCCAAGAATTTCTAA
>NC_043015.1:624570-627070 GCF_006345805.1 Octopus sinensis
ATTTTACTCAGATAAATTGCAAAGAAAAAAAAAACAAGTGAAAAAACAAGCAAACAATAAAATGTAATCAAAGAGAAAAATGAAGTTTATTTAGGAAAAATTACGTTTCTATCATTCACTCTGTTGTTTTACTTTGTTTTGCATTTTCGTTTCAATCTTTATTAAAATGAGTCTTTAATTGGATCGATCAGATCTTAACGATATTTGCATAGAGATGGCGAGATACATATGAATATATAATATATAATATATATATATATATATTATATATATATAAATTATATATCTATATATATATATATATATATATATATCATATATATATATATATATATTATATATATGTATGTATATGTATCTATATCTATATATGTATCTATATATGTATCTATATATGTATATATATATATATACATACATATATTTGTATGCATATATAAGCATGTGCAACACACACACATATATATACAGTGTATATATGTATGTTTACACCCCACCACACACAACACACATATATATATACATATATTTATATATACATATATATATATATATAATATATATATATATATATACACATATACATGTATATACACACACATATACACATCTTTATATACATGAATATACGTTATTATTACCATTAATATTACGTTGCACGCATAAGCGAAAGCAGTGTATTGCAGTCATTTGTCTTCGTCTGTTTGTCAGTGTGTTCGCTAAATCCTGGAAAACGGCTGAACGTTTTCGCAGAACAATACTCATCAAGTGAGTGGCTCGAAATGATGAACATTTGGATTGATTATCTTGATTATCGAACTTGCAAAATTTTCCGTTAAGCAAGTGATCATATTAATCTGTTCACTTTCTTTTTCATATGAATCGTCCCTCGTCTGCTTGTACATAGACCTACGCACGTAGATACATGTGAGTATATACAAACATGCATAAATACATAAATAGATAAAGCGACTGTGTGTCTGAGAGAAAGGAGTGTGTGTGTGTGTGTGCGTACACAGATGGATTCAAGGGTTTCGTTTACTTATGAGTTGATTTCTTAATTTTGCGAAAAAGATTATCTGCGCGGAGGGTATGCATCGAACCTCCAATGCTTTTTTTTTTTAACTATCGTTATTGAGTCAGAGAGTAGCGCATGCCATCAAAAGGACACTCACGTACAAATATACGAAGCCCAATATATACATCATGACTACTCATATGATAAGGTTACACCAGGCACATGCATCACAACCATATGTGCGTCAAATTGTGATCTTATATCAAGATAAAAAGCACATTATCTTGCATGTGGGGCCTTGTTAGAATGTTTTTAAGGCCGGATAGCCCGTCCCGCTAAGGTTTGTTTAATAATGATAAATAAATAAGGTTTGTTTAATGATGATAAATAAATAACCCATGTTTCCAGAGGTGAATTATTCAAACCCCAAAGAATTCCTCTCAAATCGTGGCTATGATGCTCCCTCACTACATCGGCTCGCGAACAGAGATGCACTTATCATCAGCTATCAAGAGACATGCTCAACTAGTTAAGGTCATAAAATTCACAAGCAAAGCTGTGCTTATTGTGCAGAAGATTTGCTGTAGCCCATCTTTTATACCAAGACTAAACAACCTCCAGTCAGTTATCAAAAGCCATGAGAGCGTTTTTGGAGGAAGCTTACGACGACAAGGCATTTGATCATACGCAATGTTTCGAGTGGCACGGGTGCTTCAAAAGCGGAAGAACTTCCTTGGAAGACGAGACGTGATCTAGAAGACCTGCAATGAGCGTCACCCCAAGAAATGTGGTATTGTTCATAGAGAATTCCACCCGTAAGGACAGACTGTCACTCAAGAGTTCCACTACGAAGTTTTGAGGCATTCAAGGGAGGCCATTCGGCGAAAGTGACCGGATCTATTGATCGCAAAGATATGGATTCTTCACGACGGCAATGCACTTTATTACCGAGCTCTTCTCGGTCATTTCTCGCCAAAAGCAACATGATATCGCTTTGGCCTCATCCCGACCTATTCACCAGATTTAGCACTAGCGGACTTCCATCTTCTCCAAGATAAAATGTACAGCTCAAAGGTCGCCGCTTTAAAACAGTTGTCGGGGTCCAGAACGAATCAAAGATGGTCCTTGACTCACTTACGCAAAATGACTTCCAGACCGAATTCCAAAAGTGAAAGGAACGTTGGAACCGATGCATTGCTGTGAAAGATGACAATTTCGAGGAAGATGACGTTAAAACTTAGGAATATATGTTACTTATTTTTTAAAACATAACTAGTCAGGGAACATTTTAATACCACATGTGTATCAGCGTTATGGGAATACTGTCGTTGACTAATACGTGTGTATATGTGACAACTGTGTATATCCGCTGCATATATGTTATTGGTGTAAGAGTCCGTGTGTGTGTTGGGTGTGTATTATATAGATATATATATTATATATATATATATATATATATATATATATATATATATGTATGTA
>NC_043015.1:634570-645241 GCF_006345805.1 Octopus sinensis
ATTTCGTCCGTCTACACGTTCCTGTTTCAAATTCCGCAGAACTGTGGTCGATATAATCGACTTGTTTCTTCTTTCACTATTGATGCACTCCCGTACGCTAATCAGGCAACGTCCACCTTTACACTTTTTCATTGAGAGCCTGTGTACATGCACCTTAGAGAGGAGAGTATCACGCATTGGCATCATCTATCGAGTAGTACGAGCGTGTTCGTCAATCTCCGCTAGGGTCTATTTCAAAATGGGTGCAGTATAGCGGACTACAGTAGCATCGCATTTATTGATGGCAGTTACAAGGTTCTTGGGTAGAATTTTGACCTCGAGGCGCTTCAAATATTCGGTGGTAGCATTTTACTTTGTGCATGATATAAAGCTTCAGATATTTGTACCCACCAACATCCAGATTTTCCATTCCCTCTCCGTTTAGCATTTCTATGCCCTTATAATCTGCTCTTTTCCTACACTTAAAAGTGAGCGCCTCATATTTCGAGATCACGGATTCCATTCTTATATCCTTGATGACCGACTGCACAGTCTCATTCAGTCTCTCCATTACAGGCTCTGTTCTTGCGAACACTTTTGTATCATCTATGAAGAGAAGATGGTTGAGACGTCCATTTTTCTCAGTTCATAGCGCGCTTTGAATTTGCATAGAATAAACTGGTGTGCTTGTATAAATGGCCTACCAGTGTATAAAGTACGTTTCTCTGCCCTGGGTGTCAGGAAGCTGGATCAAGTCCTTAATAAATAAGAAAGATAAACAAATATCCTAGAAAGATACCAATTTTGATTGTTACCTCGGCTAAGTGCAGGTTGTTACAGTTAAGACGTGTTTTACCACAGAGGCATGTAGCTCCAATTCAGTGCACACGCGTTCTCAGCTATTCAACACATGTTGAATGTTTTCAGAATCCATGAATGAGGCAGCATGTCGTAAGACATTCTATCGTCTATCCAGGTCACGCACAAGTTGTTTGGTGCCGTTTGCAGTTCTTCACTAATACTCTGGTGCCCTTAGATCCTTTTAGGCATCACTTTTCTTCTAATAAAATTAGATTGTTTCCTGCAAGGGACATATATATTTTATCCTGTGAAGATGCCTCTTTTACTTGTTTCAGTCATTTGACTGTGGCCATGCTGGAGTATCGCCTTTAGTCGAGCAAATCGACCTCAGGACTTATTCTTTGTAAGCCTAGTATATATTCTATCGGTTTTTTTTACCGAACCACTAAGTTAAGGGGAGGTAAACACAGCAGCATCGGTAGTCAAGCGATGTTGGGGGGATAAGCACAGGCACACAAACATATACACACAGACATATACATATATATACATATATACGACGGGCTTCTTTCAGTTTCCGTCTGCTAAATTCACTCACAAGGATTTAGTCGGCCCGAGGCTATAGTAGAAGACACTTGCCCAAGGTTTCATGCAATGTGAGTGAACCCGGAACCATGTGGTTGGTAAACAAGCTACTTACCACACAGACACTCCTATGCATGTTTACATTTCCATAAGAAGAATAAGACAAGCAAATGCGTCGCTAATTGCCACCTTTACTTCAGTGCATACTCAGATTCAGGAGGTGGTTGATATCATTTGAGAACCGACACTATTTTTATGAATATATTCGTTTATTATAGCAAATCTTGGAAATGATTTGCTCCAAAGAAACGTACCTTCAACATTTGCCAATGACCACCATCGTTACTTCAAAAACGAACATCAATAAATCTATTTCTTACACACACGCACACACACTTATGTATATATATTTTTTTCCTCTCTAGTTTCAGCTCAGAGTTGTGGCCATGCTGATGCACCGCCGTTATTGCTAAGAGCCTCCTCTAATATGTGGCACTTGGTGAAGAATGGAGTTTGATATAGCTACCCTCATTTTCACCTCTTTTCGTGAGGTAGGTTCATCTGGGACTTTCGACAGGAAGAATTCAGCTTTGATTTAAAATCCCCTACATCGACTTTGTGCAAGTTCCTCAAACTCTTTAGGAGAATATTAAAGAGCTGTGGGCCCTTCAAATCCAGGCTATTGCAGTAACTGGTCCTGAAGCGTGATGGCGTTGCTGGTATCTTTGGCACTATGCAGTGTCGTCCCGTTCTGGCATTGGTGTAGCTTTAAATGCCAAAATTTGGCACGATTCCTTCGAGGATCTTCCAGATATATATTACTGCAAACCTCTCCCGTCTTCTCTCCAGGGAGTAGGGTCTTAGCTGTTTCAGCCTTTCCCAGTTGCTGAGCTGATGCAAAGAGACGATCATACATACATACATAATACATACTTTCCTGTGAATAATATATCTCTTCACGTATCTGCTGAAATATGACTATGTAAGTTTATATGGTATGTACTGTACATTCATGTAATTGCCGTTGCGGTTGTGTGTTTCAATGATCTCCTCATATTTTCTTTACGTTATTTGTTTATTCCAAACTGTGAAGCTATAGATTAACTTCAAAGAATAATATCCAGATAGATTTACCACTAAGAAGATGTAACATCTATATTTACAATGACGTAAATGTCATACGATTCTACAGACAGTTTTGTAATGTTTTTCGCTCTCATATAGATAAATGTAATTATATTCCTCATTAACAAATAGAAAATATACATATTTATTCTAAACACACACATATATATATATCAAAATATCAATATATATCAAAATACACGTATAAATTTTTACTTGTATACATACATCCATATATACATATATATATATATACATATATATACATATATATATATGTATACATATATATATATATATATATATATATATATATATATATATATATATATATATATATGTATGTATGTATATCTGTGATTGTACGTACAGATGTCTCACTGTGTGTCTGCGGAAGTAAGTGGGTCTCTATTCACTTTGTTTGTATGTAAAGTTGTTTAGAATTTTGACAAATGCAGTTGTGTTTGTATGACCACATGTTTGTGTTTATTGCTACATTTAAACGTGTTAAGACTCTGTGCGAGTGTATTTGTGTTCCGATTTATGAAATACTTTGCTCATTAAAGTTTACATACACAAACGCTATTAAAATCTTAGATTACGTTTGGATTACGCAACTTCTGCATCTGAACATCCAACGTGTGTGTAGATATATACACGTACATACATATATATCATCTACAAACTATCATCTACACCTTTCACAGCTCACACACACACACGCACCTACACACCCACTCGAAACCCCATCATTTGCCGATATTCTCTTCGCCATAGACTGTGCACTGATAGAGACTGCAAATTCACCCATTTACCTGGAACAAAACGCTCTATCCCCACAAACTACACACAACAGCAACCACCATAATACAACATCACCACAACCACCAATATCTCAAACAAGGAATCCCCAAATCTGCCGCTATTCCCAGCGAGACAGATTGTGCTTGCACAGGGATTGCCCCTTTACCCATCTCCCGGGGACTCGTCGGACATTTAAAGATAACCACTCACATAAAAATAGCCGCGCCACAGTCACCTGCGGTTCCCTAGACAGGAAACCACCTCTTCTTCCTCTTTTTTAGCTATAATGAATCTAGCAAAAGAACTGGAAAAAAACATCCGAGCTATCACCCACCGCCATCCACCACTATTACCCCACTACACATGCCATTAAAAAGCAATCAAATAAACAAATCACCAAAACAATTAACAACCATCCCTCTCCACTCTCGCCTCAACATTTCTGCTTAATGCCCAAGGCATCAGCCCTTCCACCAATACACAAAAATGGAAGATAGATTCCTGGAGGACTGGGTCGAGGCCCATCCAAACCACATCCCTTTCTTCGTCCTCACTGAAACCCATCTTAGTGACCTCCACTTGGAAGCCGAGGTGAAAGTTAAAAATTTCAAAACCATTCGTGCTGATCGTGTTGGCAGAAGAAATGGTGGGACTGCCATTTATGTCCATGATTCATTCTCAACAGAAGCCATGAACATATTTTCGAATGGATACTGCGAAGCAGTCGCTGTATTCAGTCAAACCAACAACTTAACAGTAGTTGGGCTCTACAGACCACCCCAAACGCCCCTACCATGCTTCAAGGAATGCCTCAACAGCATAAAGTGTTTCATTCAGCAGTGTCAACCTGACAACATTTTAATGATGGGAGATTCAACCTTCCCGGGGTGGACTGGTCTAACAACAGTCTGCCGCCAGGTTCTTCTCTCTCAACCCCTGACAGGGAGGCAGTGGAATCGCTTCTTGACTTCATGGATGACTTCTTCTTGTCCCAACTGGTACTCGAACCAACGAGATGTCACAAAAACGTCTTAGACTTAATTTTCAGCAATCACACTGATACTATCCACAATATTGCAGTGGAGAAAACCCTACTCTCGACCATGACATGGTTCTCTGTGATCTGAGATTTCACTGGCCAAAATGCAAACAAATGTCATCCCTCCTGCTCATCCATTTGACACTATGGATTTCCACAATGCAACTGGGAAGCGATCAATAATGATCTTGCACAAGTCGATTGGTCCTTCACGCACACATACACACCCACTAACATCAAAAAGTCCTGGCAGTCACTTGTAGACACCATCACGAACATATGTGCAAGACACACCCCATTAAGATCTGCAAACAAATCTAAGTGTCGAATCCCTAGAAATAGAAAATCTCTCATAAGGAAAATTAAAAGAATCAACAAAAAGATCAACATGCTGAAATACTGTCAACAGCAACACACAACCTGACTGCCATCTCGTCGCTAGAGATTAAAAAACATAAACTCCAAAACAACATGATGTCTATCATCAATAGTCAGCGAAGAGCTGAAGAGGCCTGGGCCATTGAGAAGATCAAACTCAATCCCAAAGTGTTCTTTTCATTTGCAAAAAAACACAG
This sequence comes from Octopus sinensis, assembly GCF_006345805.1. NCBI lineage: Eukaryota > Metazoa > Mollusca > Cephalopoda > Octopoda > Octopodidae > Octopus > Octopus sinensis. The sequence goes on from NC_043015.1 coordinate 639,479, forward strand.
AGTCACTGGTTCTACTGTTGGCCCTCTGATTGATGAAAATGGTACTCTTCAAGACAATGCCAAAACCATGGGAGAAATATTGCAGAAACAATATTGCTATTGCTTGTTTTCAGCAATCCTGATATGACTGATCTGGGCTGTATCAGTGATGTTACTCTCCCCAATACACTTTATCGGACATAACATTTGCGCTCCTGATGTCTTAGCAACAATAAAGGAAATGAAGCATAATTCAGCAGTAGGTCCCGATAGGTTCCCTGCTTGTGTCTTGAAGATGTGTCAAAACCAACTTGCACCCCCTCTAGCAATCTGTGGCGGAACTCATGGATGCTGGATATATACCAGAAGACCTTCTATCCCAGTCTGTTGTCCCAGTTTTCAAAAAAGGAAACAAACAAATCGCTTGCCGTGAATTACCGTCAATCTCACTCACCTCTCATATCATCAAGGTATTTGAGAGGGTGCTGAGATCGCGTATGACTCACTTCCTTGAGAGTCATAATATGCTGAACCCCAACCAGCATGGATTCCGTAATGGGGAGATTGCCTGACGCAGCTACTACTGCATCATTTTGATGACATTTTGAGAGCCTTGGGAGAGGGTTCCAACACTGATGTCATCTACCTTGATTTCAGCAAGGCCTTTGACAGGGTTGATCATAAGATCCTTCTGAGAAAGCTGTCCAATATTGGTGTCACTGGAAAGCTGCTGCAATGGATCAAGTGCTTCCTCTCTAACAGAACCCAACATGTTGTAGTCGAAGGAGTCAAATCCAGCCCAGCCAAAGTCAGCAGTGGTGTCCCACAAGGCACTGTGTTGGGCCCACTTCTCTTCATCATCTACATAAATGATATTACTGACACCATCAAACACACAGCACATCAGAACCTTCGCTGATGATTCCAAGCTCCAGAAGTCATCAATGGCGTGGATGACCGAATAAACCTTCAGTCAGACCTACTGGATGTTGTCCAATGGGCGGAAAAGAATAACATGTTGCTAAATGAAGACAAATTCGAACTGATCCACTTTGGAAGGGAGAACGCTCTGAAACTCCCATACTCTCTTCCTTCTGGAGAAATTCTCATGGCATCCAACAACATCAGAGACCTGGGAGTAACAGTGGACAACAACATAAGCTGGGCTACACATATAAGCAGCAAAGTTGACATGGCCCGCAGAATGTGTTCCTGGATTCTCAGAACCTTCCAGTCGAGAGATTCCCACGCTATTATCCTTCTCTTCTCCACTTTTGCCCGACCCCACCTGAATACTGCTGTCCACTGTGGTCTCCCTACACAAACATAATTATGAGAATTGAAGCTCCCCAAAGGTCAATCACAAAAAAGATAGATGGCATGTCAGACCTTGACTACTGGGGTAGACTAGAGAAGCTGAAATTGTATTCACTCCAACGACGCCGTGAACGCTACATTATCTGTATGATGGGGAAAATATTCCATCAGCACTGTCCGAATGATGTTGGCATCACCTTCAAAATGCATCCAAGGCTTGACCACGTGCCATCCGTCCACAACAAAAATCTAAAACGCATCACATAACGACAATACGGCACAAACTATTTCACCTCAATTGGACCCCTCTCTTCAACATTACACCAGGACACGTCAAAAAGAAACTGACCACACAAAATTCAAGAAGTCTTTGGACAAATTCCTTCAAACAGTACCGGACAAACCCCACACCCGGATATGTCTCCGCAAACAATAACTCTCTGCTCGAATGGGCCTTGGTGCCCAAATCCTGAATGAAAGACTTCGCCAGGTGGTGCTATTAAGTTAGACATGGCCTGGGCCAATACTGGCCAAAAACCTTTCTAAGTTATTCTAAGTTATTCTAGTTATATATATACATACATATATATATATATATATTATATATACTATATATATATATATTATATATACACATATTTATATATATACATATATATATAATATATATATATATATATATATATATATATATATATATCAGATATATAATATATATATATATATATAGTATATATATATATATGTGTATATGTATGTATATATAATATATATATATATATATATATTTATGTACATATGTATGTTGTACGTATGTTTATGTATGAGTTTGTAATTTCGTAAGTGTTTAAATCTATATACTTCGTGTATGTGTGTAGCATTCAAAATGTATCTGAGCATCGTAGAAACATATTTGTACGATTTTCTTTTCTTGTGTTTCTTTTGTTTGTATTTTTAAATATTTGTCACAATGTCTGTTTGTGTATGCATATATATATACGTCTGTGGATGCATGTGTCTCGGTCTTTCTTGTGTATGGATGCAGTTGTTTATATTGAAAGTTACAAGGAGCTGGCACCCTCTGGTGTACTTGCAGAACGGTTTTATTGATTGTATGGCCAATACAAACAAATGTTACGTCAGCAAAATTGGATTTGCTTCCATGCTGTTTCTTCAGTAAATTACATTAACTCGGACAATATTTTTTTTTCTATAGAACCTGTATATATATATATAATATATATATATATTAATATATATACACGCACATATATATATATTATATATATATAATATATATATATATATGTACATATATATATATTACTATATATATAATATTATATATACATATATATATACATATATATATAATATTATGTTTATATATTATATATATATATATATATATATATATGGTATATATATAATATATATATTATATATATATTTATATATATATATTTATATATATATATGTATGTATATGCATATATATATATATATATATATATATATATATATATATACATATATATTTACATACACACATCCATATGGAAATTAATCAATCGTGGCCTTAATATTATAAACGACGGAAATATAGAAAATATGATTGGTCGAGTTAATTGCATCGTTGCTGTTAATTCGCGAGTTCACGTTTTAACAATGTCTTTATTATGTTGACTGCAATAATCGTCAGTTCAACAGCGAATCTTCTCTATGGTTGTCTTAAATTCAAATCATGCTCAGTGTTCTTCAGTTTCTACCTATCATGGTTTTAATTACTATATCGGCTGATTCGTTGTGTTCATAAGCAAACGGTTTCCGCTGATGTTGATCTGCAGTGACTTCGATCCCTGATTCATTCTGCGGCATGCTCCTCTTCAGACAACGTTGATTTGATGAAGCAAGTTTAGTAATGTGCAGCAGGAATATTTCATCACTATAACTAATTCCGTGGAGGCGCAATGGCCTAGTGGATAGGGCAGCGGACTCGCGGTTTCGAATCCCAGACCTGGCGTTGTGTGTGTTTATTGATCGAAAACACCTAAAGCTCCATGAGGCACCGGTAGGGCGTGGTGGCGACCCTTGTTATACTCTTTCGCCCCAACTTTCTGTCACCCTCTCTTCATGCTTGTTGAGGAGTAACGCTGCGATGGACTGGCGTCCCGTCCAGCTGGGGGGAGCACATACGCCACAGAAACCAGGAAACCGGGCCCTTGATCCTGGTTAGGCTTGAAAAGGGCGCATAAATAAAAAAAAATAAATAATTCTCTTTTACATGTGGTTCGGCAAATTTAGAACACTCATTCATCGTATTCATGTATATCAGATCTCCAGGTAAATTACGACATCACCCACATCGTATCAACCAAAATGCTTAAGTTATTAGTTTGCGTAGTGGTTTTACTGGTTATGATAAGCATAGCAGTTGTAGGAGGTAATATGATAAAATACAATTATATCATTAGATTCCTACGTACGTTTCACCGTTGTGCTTCTTTGAAACGAAAGCGTTTTAAGTAGCGTTCTATGCGTAAACACGATGGATTATTGGGGAACATTTGCATTTAATTATATGCATATATTTATATATAAAAGTATACTTATGCATATGCATGTATGTACCTACCTACATACCTAGCTAAATAGCTACCTAACTGCCTGTCTACCTACTCACCTATCTACCTACCTACCTACCTACCTACCTACCTACCTACCTACTTATCTATCTATCTATCTATCTATCTATCTATCTATCTATCTATCTATCTATCTATCTATCTATCTATCTATCTATCTATCTATATACATTTACATGCGTGGTGTGTGTGTGTGTGCGTGTGTGCGCACGCGCCCCCGTGTATGCGTATATATTTATCAATATATATTATAAATAAAGTGATGTCTGCCACTGATTGTGTTAATCCACATTTGAACTGAAATGAAGCGCATCTATGCTTCACCTATTCCTTCCGTGACCATCTCTTCTGACTGTATGCCGAAGACTGCATTGCGGCATGGTCGCTTTGGAGACGATAGAAACCTACCTCAATGACATATATCCCCCATTAATTAAACAACGAGAAGAATCCCTAAGTTGGTCATACTCTTGTACGATATTAGTATGTAAGTCTGATAAATGGTACATCAGGTTTTATTGTTCAAATAAAATTAAGGTGGCAAACGAGGAGACAAAATGTTGATTGTATACATTTGAACACATATACACTTACATACATAAATTTCTCTCTCCCTACAAATACACACACACTTAAGCGAGCGCACACACGACCACACTTACTATTGTATGTATAACCGTAGATATACGTAGATTAATAAAATGTCCTTAATATATAGGCTACTAAATCGACGCGATTGTTTTGAATTTTTCAAGTTAATAAATTACGTTTATATTTGCACAGCTGACACCCGGTTTATTTTCCTTTATGAATTCAAAATGTGATCTAAGCCGAGATTTTAAAGAGGTCGATCTTGTTCAAGTAAGCACTACATTTACACTATGCTCTTTCTTTGTTACCTTCTTAGCTATTTAAATGTTACTGAATCTCTCCGTCTGTTTGTCTACCTATTTGTCTGTCTATCTATCTATCTACCTATCTATCTATCTATCTATCTATCTATCTATCTATCTATCTATCTATCTATCTATCTATCTATCTACCTATCTATCTATCTATCTATCTATCTATCTATCTATCTATCTATCTATCTATCTATCTATCTATCTATCTACTTAACTATCTATCTATCTATCTATCTATCTATCTATCTATCTATCTATCTATCTATCTATCTATCTATCAATCTATCTATCTACTACTTATCTATCTATCTATCTACCAATCTATCTATCTATCTATCTATCTATTCTATCTATTGACGGATGTGATGTCGTTTTCAGCTCCGAAGGTAATCATTTATTTTGACTATTTATAGGCCAATTTTTGTGTAGATTTTTGCAATAAGGTGTGTAAGCAACCAACTTTCATTTGAGTGCTTTTTCCAAGGAGGAATTCGCCCCTAGGGGCAGTTTCGACCCCATTTCATTTCTGTTATTTTCTTTCTTCTCGACATTAGAAAATGTCTAGAAATTTTATTGTTGAACGCTGGTCGCGTTCTTTTTTGGAACAACATTTTCCTAGTTTGGAACGACAGAGAAAAAAAAGAACGTTCGCACGGAAAATGCCAACGTGAAATTCGGTGAAAGGAACGCTGCAACCACGTGCGTTAACAGCCCTGTCACCACTGCCACCACCACCACTAACAACAACAGCACACGAGACAACTGCTACCACCACCACCTCCACCACCACCACCACCACTACCACGACCACACGATGACATAAATTAAAATAAATGAAACGAAAACTATTGACAAAAACAACAGCAACAACAAGAACAACAAAAAATGAACTATCTAATAGTGAAGATGCCAATACA
>NC_043015.1:650341-667841 GCF_006345805.1 Octopus sinensis
CTCTCTCCATACACGATGCAAGTACACACACATACACACACACACTCTCTCTCTCTCTCTCTCTCTCTCACACACACACACACACACATATATCTATATACATACAAGTGTAGAGTCATAGCAGTCCACATTTGACCATTAGGGCCACAATTTCATCATCATCACTATTTCCAAACTCACGTTACCGCAGCCAGATGCTCTATCATCATTCTTACCGTGTTCAAGTACCGGTGAGAGAAGTCATTGCGTATATTACATTTCATTACACAGTGCGCTATATATTTGTTTAAGGCTATATATATCCAATGCATAATTATTTTGTTATTGTGTAAATGCAAATCTCGACAACCCAAATATCAGCACGATATTTTCTTTCTTTTTCGTTTAGCTCAAAACTGCGGCCATGCTGATGCACCGCCATTTTGCTACACTGTTCTTACTAAGAGCCTCTTGTGATGTGTGGCACTTGGTGAAGAATGGAGTTTGATATAGTTACCCTCATTTGCACCTCTTACCGTGAGGTAGGTTTATCTGAGACTATCGACAGGAAGAGGTCCAGCTTTGATTTAAAACCCTCTACATTTACTTTGTGCAAGTTCCTCAGACTCTTTGGGAGAATATTAAAAAGTTGTGGGCCCTTGAAACCCAGGCTCTTGCAGTAACTGCTCCTGAAGTAATATATATATATATATATATATATATATATATATATATATAATTAAAGAGTCAATAAAAGAAAATGGACAAGAAAAATTAAAAAGGTGCTTGGTTCGTTAAATTTGTATTATATTTGGAAAAGTAATGCAACATAAAAGATGAAAGAAATATACCTATATGAGTACAAACGGAACTGCCTCAAACTAAGAAATAACCCAAGACATCTGATATTCTACATACATGTATATGTTGCCATATAACAATATTTCAGAATCGTCAGTAATTATAACATTAAAAGATGCAATGATCTGTGTATTGGTAGACACCTTCAGGAAAATTAAGTGTAATTTACGTGGATATTGCTTCCTCTAATTCTGAATGTATATACATACATACTTACAGACACCACTACCACCACCATCACGGTCACTGCTACTACTACGAGCAACGGTCTCTGCTACTACTGGTATTACGGCTAACGGTCACTTTCAAGATTACAGCTAACGATTCTAAGGTGAATAAAGTGAATAAAATCAAAATAAGCAACTAGATATACCGAGGTGATGCAGTACGACCGTTTCAAGCGACTCCATTTAATTGAATGATTCATTCATTCCATCAATGCAAACATATATATATATATATGTCTATATACATGAGTGAAAGTACAAATACATAAGTTCTGAAACAATTAGGTTCATATTTATCACACCATCCTATCGCCATCATCAGCATATTCATCAGTGCCAGTAGCGCTATTTATAACACTGATAATTAAACTTGTTTTTTTATTTCTTTATTTTTTCTGCTGCTAGTCTTGGAAGGAATATATTTCGTTATGTCTTCACACGCTCTAAAAGCAACAGACCTCATCACTTGTTCATCCTTATCATGAAACCACGTATAAAGAAATTGTCTTCTGTATTGTGTATTCCCATCATTCTTTGTCTTGGTATTGTTTCACGTTTTTCTAGGTCCAGAAATGACTGAAATTTATGACCAGCTCGACTTCGATATGAAATGATAAAACAAATATAAGGATCGTAATTTTCATAAAGCATGATGATAGTGATGGTTCTCTTGAGTTCCTTTTCAAACTTATGTAATTTTATAGTTTTTATGAAGATGTTTACCTTAACATGAGCATAGTGGGGTTATACTTAGTAAGCTGAACACTCAGAAAGACTAGGAAAAGATGATGGACAAGAACTGGAGTAGAAAAATATGAGGTGGAATAAAACGAAGATGAAGCTGTATTGTAGTAGTAGTAGTAGTGGCAGCAGTATTTCTGCAAGCAGAGACATTATAATTAGTAGCGGAAGAAACAATCAATACTGCATCAGCGAAAGTCGTAGCCGTGATATATGAAACTGAATGGCAATAAGTTAATAAATAATAATAATAATAATAATAATAACAATAATAATAATAATAATAATAATAATAATAATAAGAAGAAGAAGAAGAAGAAGAAGAAGAAGAAGAAGAAGAAGAAGAAGAAGAAGAAGAAGAAGAAGACGAAGAAGAAGAAAAAGACGAAGAAGAAGAAGAAGAAGAAGAAGAAGAAGAACCGATTACACCGACTCCATTGCTCAAGTGGTACATATTTTATCGACCCTGAAACGATCTAAACGAAAAGTGAAGTTGACTTCGGCTTAATTTGAACTCACATCATAAAGATGGACGAAATGCTACCTCTAAGCCTTTTCCAGGTTTGCTAACGTTTCTGCTAACTCGCCGACTAATAACAATATTAATGATCTCTTTATTGGCCTGGAGCGATGAACGCTTAACAAATGGGGGCAATATAAACCATGGGACAAATGGGGTGTTGAACAATGACGAGTATATAATTAAAAATGGTGAAATTTACATGGGATATGCCAAGGTCCACAGATAATAAGCTGTGATGTAACAACCACGTTTCATTCTCCTACGAAATGAGTCGAAAGAATAAGCCTTCATCGACTTAGTTATATCTGCAGACCAAAAGATTGAGAAGACACTGGAAGAGAAAGTCAAAAAGTAGGAAGACCTGGCATTGGACCGGAATCTCATCTACTAAGCCTGGAAAGTGAGTGCGGTACCTATTGCCATCGGTTCACTTGCGACGAAATCAAAGAAAGCAGTATTCTGGCTTCAAAAGCTGACAATGCTATATTTCATAATAAGTGCCTAAACAAAAGTGTTGCCATTCTAATATGTAGGAGGGAGCTGAGATGTGACGTATATGACTCAGGAAATGACAATAGCAGTAGTTGTTGTTGTTGTGTTGTTGTAGTAGTAGTAGTAGTAGTAGTAGTAAAGGAAGAAGAAAAGAGGAAAAAGAAGATAAAGAAGAAGAGGAAGAAGACGAAAAAGAAGAAGAAGAATAGGAAGAAGAAAAAAAGAAGAAGAAGAAGAATAGGAAGAAGAAGAAGAGAAGAAGAAGAAGAAGAAGAAGGAAGAAGAAGAAATAGCGGAAGAAGAAGAAGAAAAAGAGAAGTAGAAAAAGAAGAAGAAGAAGAAGAAGAAGAAGAAGAAGAAGGGGAACAAGACGAAGAAGAAAAAGAAGAAGAAGAAGAAGAAGAAGAAGAAGAAGAAGAAGAAGAAGAAGGAGGAGGAAGAGTAGGAGGAGGAGAAGAAGAATGAACGAAGGTGAAGGGGATGGAGAAGAGGTAGAAGATAAAAGAAAAAGTGTACAGCATTATGCAACTCCCGTCCCCAATCATATCGGTTTAATATACTTTACGCAAATTTTACAGTGTAGACACTTTCCAAACAGTGTCTGCAGTTACAAAACAAGATAAAAAAAAAACTATATTGAATAGAATGAATATACATTAAACACAAAAGTAGTCAGAGTATACTGATAACGTCAAATTAGTGTTGCATATCGTTAAACACAATTAGTTTTTAACTATGTAATATTTGCATATATGGGCACCGACTCCTGATTATATTTTCTCTTTAATGGCAAATCCATCCTCTATATTTTATTATTTTTGGGGGTTTTGTTTGTATTATTTTCTTTTTGTATTTACTCTCTGCAGATCTGTGCGGTGTTTCATAGCATAAAATGTGAGAAAACAGGCTAAATACAAACCAAATTACCCTCAACAGATGCTCAAATATAATAAACCTGCTGATCATGTATTAATTGAGGCACAGGTTAAATACGTAAAGTCTAATCTATAGAACTTTGATATTTAATAATCATTGTTTGTGTATACAATTGACATGAATGCAGAACTCCAGTGAAAGGAATGCCAGTCGACGATACATGTTTTCAAAATGTTGCAGTAACTGTATGTTATCTAGGTAAATTAACTCTAAATTACACTTTAAAAAAAAAGGTAACGAAAATTTTACTCGCAGCAATATATATATATATATATAATATATATATATATATATTATATATATATATATAATATATATATATATATTATATATATATATATTATATATATATATATACACACAATATATATATATATATGTATGTATATACATGCGTATGTGCCTGTGTGCGTGTACGTGTGTGTATAATCCTATGTATGCATATGTATATATATGTATATGCATATAAGTGTATAATATTTGTGTGAGGCTATGTATGTTGTATGAATGTATGCCGATATATGTAAAAACAAATACATACACGCACGTGCATGTATATACATATACATATATGTATGTATGTGTATTTATATATGTATACACTTATGTATACATGCTATACATGCACAAGTCTTTGTTTGCTAAATTTTATCCTAAAATATTTTTATACGTATTTTCCTCTTTTAGTTTTCTGTTCAATTTCAAATTTGAATAATGTTATGTTTACTTTTAACATTATAAATTCTTGTTTTCATTGCTCCCTATTTTTATCAATAAATTTGTTTGAAATCACCGTTTCTCATTCTCCTTCCTTGTTTGTTTTTGTCGTTTTTTTTTTGTTGTTTTTTCCTTCCACATTCTACCCTAATTTATTTTAAATTCTTCACTTTCGCTCCTTTTATGTTTACCTTTTATACGAAAATTTATTTGTATTCTTTGTAGCTGTAGTGTAAATGTTTTGATAAAACAACAATGCAGGAGAACTCCGTTGCAAGTTGCAAGTTGAATCAGTGACTTTGGCTTTAAGCTATAATATTTGCCCTTTGTGTATTGAAATATCTCTGTATAAGTTTGTTTTGCGAGCTGAGCAAATATGGCTGCGTCCGAAATTTATCTAAATATGGAGGCATTTAGATTAAAATTCTTTGTAATCACAAATTGCTCCAAATCCGTTAGTATACTTGAACTTTCGATATACATTAATGGTTAATGGTGAATGGTTAATGTTATTAAGCTAACCATGATGATCACAGCTTCTCACTTTTAATACGTTACAGATATGAGGCATAATTTCCCGTTAACAATAAACCCACTTCTACATATCTAGCGAAATGAGCAACATTGAACCAATAATGTAACCAGCGCTCAGTCGTTCGATATACGAGACGAATTATCTTTCAAATCACACATTACGGTCTTTAGAAAAGGAAATATACATTATATAATTTTGACTGAAAAATATGATTGTTATAATAACTTTGATCATTGTTTAGCCTAATAAATGCTAACATGAGGTAAATGGTATCAAGAGTATACCTAACTTCACTATGTTTTATGCTTCAAAATAATTACAATAGCAGATTCTGACTATATTTAGTGACTGATCTCTAGCTGCATATTCATGATTCACTGTGGATTTTTTTTCTTTTACTTTTTGGGTCTTGAGGTAGAAATAGTGCATGTGAACTTATCTCTCTCTCTCCTCTCTCTCTCCTGGACTCTTGACTTTTTTGCCATTGATGTGACACCTGGACGTTTGAAAGTCAAATTTAATTGGAATATGTGAGCAAGGATGCAGTTTCAGAGGGACCAGTAAAAAGAAGGACTTGTTGTACTGATCAGTTCGAGCCTGAACGGATAGATAACGAAAGGTGATAAGAAAAGCGACGACGAGAAATATAATGCCTGAGTGGAGGTGAAATAACCCCGACCGTCGCCGATGAATTGCTGTAGAAACCGCATAGATAGACAGCTAAAGGGAGAAGGGAAGAGAGATAGAGAGCAAGTGAGAGAGAGAAAGGGATGGAGGGAGAGAGTTATGAAGGGAGAAAGAAAGAAAAATGGAATGAATAAAAGAAATAAAGATGAGAATGGGTGAGACAAAATAGGCGCAGAGAGAGTGTCCTCATTGGCCACGAACTTACTTTATGGCAATTAGTCCGCTCATCCTTTCCTAGGATGACCTTCTTTTGCACCAGAAGCAGCACGGCAGAATAAGTGGGCAATGCAATAGGTAGTTTGAAAAACAATGTATCTGGCATGGATGAGATACAGTTATAGTCATTTATGGTTCGCTACGTCTGTGAGACACGGAAGAAGACAGAGAAGATCTCACAATCGTTAGATTTCATCGCGGCCTCTAACTTTCGATCACGGACCTCTCTTAACGCAACAAAGTGAGAATCGAAGAGGTGATGAAAAGCTCTCATAAGGGATTTTTGAAGGATTTGGTACATAAGCGGCGGATGCGTTTTACTAAACATGTGTTTTGATAACCGTAGGAGGAACGTTCTACCATGGTGATGGAGTAGACGTTTCGAACAAGGAAAACTATCGAGTGGAAGACAAGGTAACCGTTGCTAACGAGTCACCTCTCCCGAAACTAACGAGTGGAAGACAAATGTAGTACGTTCCAGGGCGACATGATTGCAATGAGAATATGAGTGCAGCCAATGAGAAAAGCGAGCCATTGAGATGTTTGAAAAAGCCCTTTGTGCCAGCAGGATCTAACTGCTAAAATAATATATATATATATATATAGAATAGCATGTAATATTAGATCGAACGTATTAAATGTAAGTGTATATTTTTGGTAAACTTAGGTGTGACAATTTTCATTGTAGAAAATTTGTAATCCACTAGAAGAATTTTTTAATATTTCTATTTATTCAGAAGTGTGCTCCACGTAAATATTCTCATTCTATCTATCTATCTATAGCTATATATATATATATATATTATATATATATATATATATATATATATATACGCATTTTTTCAATGTGTACAAGTAACACGGAAAATATATAAATATTTACCAGGGTAGCAAAAATTCACATCAGCGCAAAGCATTTTACTAATTTGCTCTCTAAAGGAATATAAACAATTTGATTTGGAATGGAATATTCTATCTATGTCCTATTCCATATGATAAAGGTAAATCCTTTTGTCCACTCTGTAACGAAGAACAGTATCTCATCGTGCTGTAGGAGAATTCTCTTGTAAACACGTTTAAGGAAAGCATTTATCGTTGCAAACATGGTCAAAAACAAACCTTAAGTTCCTATAAGTAATGTCAACCAATCAATAAAATAAAATTTTTAACAGTTTTCTTACATTTCATTTCCACTACATGTATCTATTTACACGCATTGAATCTTTATCTTCACTCATCTCTCACACTATATTTATATTATACCCATACAACAATACACGCAAGCACATATACACGTCATCAGTCTTTAGAGTTAAATTCATAATTATTTTAATAGCATTTTGTTTTATTTTCTTACAATTCCATACACATTGTTCACACTAAGTTGCTCTGATGTCGTACAATAAAGAAGCAATAGGGCTATATATCCGTCTGTTATTCTAAGCGTACAGATTGATACCCATATAGTGTTACATATGAATAGAAATGTGTGTTTGTGCGCGTGGGCGTGTAAGCACTTTTCGTTATTGGTAAGGCCGGCGAGCTGGCAGAAACATTAGCACACCGGGAAAAATGCTTTACGGTATTTCGTCTGTCGTTACGTTCTGAGTTCAAATTCCGCAGAGGTCGACTTTGCCTTTCATCCTTTCGCGGTCGATTAAATAAGTACCAGTTACGAACTGGGGTCAATATAATCGACTTAATCCGTTTGTCTGTCCTTGTTTGTCCTCTCTGTGTTTAGCCCCTTGTGGGTGGTAAAGAAATAGGTAATGTCTTTGCATTTAAATTTTTAAGACTTTTAAAACATCCATGAATATTTCATCTACTAATTTCATAGAAAATATCAGTGAACTAAGTTTTTATTCCTCATTTTGAGAAATGCAGATGATAGTTCACTTCGTCAGATACAAATTTTTATTCGCTGTCTACCATAGTCGTTATCTCTTCTGTGGCCGACACTTTTACAGAACGTAGGCATATTTGTATGTACATATTATGAAAAATACTACATACATACTGACACACATACACCTACATATACAATAAAGCACTGTTGTACAGAGGTCATACTGTATAAATATTATATGCATGTATGTATGTATATATGTAAGTGCACATATCAAGGGAAGGCAGAGTATACACAGATTAATATCTTTTATATATACAAATATAAATATATCAAATACAACATATGTACAGACACACACAAACCTCAGCCACAGTCACAAACACGTGAATATGATACATAGATACATACAGATATGTATGTATGTATGTATGTATGTATGTATATATATATATTATATATATATATATATATATATATATAGATAGATAGATAGATAGATAGATAGATAGATAGATAGATAGATAGATAGATAGATAGATAGATAGATAGATAGATAGATAGATAGATAAGTGTTAGTGTTTAGATATATATATATTATATATATATGAATGTATGTATATATGCATACATATAAGCATCACGTAATAATGTTGTACATGTTTCTGAAAATATATTTTGAGTTGGACACAAGAATAATGAATACAAAAATTGTTAAAAGGAGGAAAACAACCTCAACCGAAAAGAAAATAGCGAAGAAAGAAAAACAGACACAATAAGTATTAGTTTAGTAATCCATGCGAGAAATGATAGATCATGTGGTTATGTCTTCGAAGAGATACACAAAAGACAAAATATACGTGATAATACCTGGCAGAGATAGATGGCTTATGTTGTGGGGTTGGGCAGCGATATGTGGAAGATAGATATTGGAATAAATGAGAGATGTGGTGGAGAGTAATTGTGTAGTTTAACATATGGAGAGAGAGAGAGAAATATTGAGAGAAAGTGAGAGACGGGGAGAAGGAGATGGGCAAAGAGAAATGGGCGAACAGAGGAAAAAGAGAGTCAGTGTGGGAGTGTTAAAGAACGTGAGAAATAGTAGATAGAGGACCTTGAAGAAAATATAGAGAAAGAAAATGTGAGAGTTGCCAAGAAAAGGTGTATGGGAAAATGAAGGGCGTCGCGATAAAACAGATAAGTGAATGGACCACGTATATATATTTTGTGTACAGAGATGTCAGCATTTGCTGTTGTGTGTACAGAAGCGTATCTGTATGTATGCACGTACATGCATATACATACGTATATACATACACACATACATATATATAGATACACACACATACATATATATACATATATATATATATACATGTATGTGTGTATGTATGTATGTATGTATGTATGTATGTATGTATGTATGTATGTATGTATGTATGTGTGTATGTTTATCTATATATATGTATGTGTCTATGTATATGGTGGCTGCCCCCTCGTTATCGAGTATGGCCATTGCACAAAGCTGAATCAATGTTGTTATCGTGCAATGCCTGTGCAAGAATATTTGTTTTTTAAGTGAGGAAAGGCTGTGCACTGAGTCAATCCCACTCACTAAGCAACAGCAGCCATAATCCGAAAAGAAGTACAAATCAACATCATCGGTAACCACCGAGCCGCAGGTTTTATGTCGGAGTTATCCCAGTTACCTTAGTTACCTTCTCCTAGAAGGATGCCCTAACAAAGGCTAGGAGTCCTTCACTCCCAATGGTTTAACCGTGCGATCGAGTATTCAGTCCGATTATTTCTATGTCCCTGCGCATGATACAACCTTAAGACATTTATTAAATGGCCGTTGACTCTCAAGATTTCCTCTGCTCTTTGGCGGATTTTGTTTTTCATCCCGCAGGGTGTCCAATAGACACCCTCCTCATTAAGCAAGCTTGGTGGGGTTGCCGGTTTAGTCCCCGACAACCCGACCGTGCATCAGGTTGTACTTGGTTATATGTTACCAGTAGCACTCGAAAGAAACTCGGCATATACGTATGTATATACATACAGAATGGTACTACCTGCCTTATTGAGCTACATGAGAAATTTCGCCATTCTGTCAAAGTCTGTTGGTATACAAATATTAAGCTCTCATTGTCTAGTTAAACTCATGTGATGGGTGTCCGGGTTAAATATATACAAGAGAAATTCGTAGTAGTAGAGAGCTGTGGTGTCGCTCAAAATGGTCAGTTCTGTTAAGATCACTCAGTCAATTAACGAATTGTTGTATTTAGTGTAAATCTCTTTGTTGAGGTTTAACTTTAAAACTGTGTCTATATACATCAGGAAAGTAACATATTTTCTATTAAGCTGATATTCAGCTAAATATACAGCAATGTCAATGCCGTGACATCTTCACGGATGTACGAGGGGCGTTCAATAAGTAATGCCCCTGACCAACTTCCCATAGCAGTAGAGCAACGAAACTTGGCACAGTTATTAGTCATTTTCTACATAGGAACCATCCAGAGTTACGCATTTCTCCCATCGTTTGATGCGGCTCTGGAGACCGTTTTTGTAGAAGAACCCAGCTTGGTCCTCCAACCTCAACGTGACTTCAGAAATCAAGGCTGCATCATCTGGGAAACGCTTTCCTTTCAAAAACAACTTCATGATTGGGAAGAGGTGAAAATCAGAGGGTGCAAGGTCAGGAAAGTAGGGGGGATGGGGAGGAGTTCATAGCCATACGCCTGTGCTTCTGATCTGGCGACAAGCGAGTTGTGGACCGGAGCGTTGTCCTGCAGGAGGAGGATGCCTTTGCTGATCTTGCCCCGCCTCTTGATTTTGATAACTTCTCTTAATTTCCTCAAAAGTGAAGCATAATAGGCTCCTGCAATGGTGGTACCCTTTGCCAGGAAATCTGTCATCACTACTCCGTCCTGGTCCCAGAAGATTGTGAGCATGACCTTGCCAGCGGAGGGCTGCACCCTTGCCTTCATTGGAGGGGGTGAGTCACAGTGCTTCCACTGCATTGACTGGGATTTGGTCTCTAGATCATCGTGATGGACCCAGGTTTCATCCTGTGTAATCAGTCTTTTGAAAAATTTTGACTCATCTTCTTGGCACATCTCCAAATTCACCCTCGAGCACTCGACGCGTTCTTGCTTCTGGAAAGGCGTGAGCAACCTGGGAATCCATCTGGCAGACACCTTTTGCATATGCAAATGGTCATGAATGATATTTTCCACAGACCCGGTACTAATCTTGACCTCATGGGCTATTTGGCGAATAATTATGCGTCGATCTTCCAAAATGGCAGCCTCAACTTGACGGACAGATGCCTCATCAATGGCAGAAGGGGGCGACCAGATCTGGGAGCTGTTTCCACAGAGTTCCGAGCATATTTGAATTCACAATGCCAGCGTTTTACAAGGTCATATGATGGGGCATCATCACCGTAAGTTACTTTCATTTCATCAAAAGATTCCCGTGGTGTGCGTCCTTTCAAATACAAAAACCGGATCACTGCTCGACACTCAACAGGCTCCATTTCACACTTGACTCGGTTCAAACACCTGTAAATCAGAAACCACAATTGATTCAGAGCTGTAATTTACCACTTACTCTATAGATATATACATAATTGCACATGCAAACTTTCAGCTAGATCAAACAACTGCAAGTGGGTCAGAGGCATTACTTTTTGAACGTCCCTCGTACATCGTAACTCCACCGTGACTTCTCTGTTTTCTGTCTGTGCAAACACAGTATACATTGGTACGTGTTTCTCTGCATCATGTAAGTCTGTAGACAAGTGAGTCCCTTTCAGTGCAATTCATATAGCGTCATTGTATGCAGACAGACTCCGAGGTATGCAATTTTGCTCCTGCTGTTGTTATGCAAGAGGCCTCTGATGTTCATCAGTAGAATTGGTGAGATAGATGGCTCGGCGGCAGTGGTTGCCATCCTGAGTCCATTACTTGTTGCGGTCTTGTGTGTGGGTGTACATGGCTTACCCTCGTTTGTAGCCACGATAACTGCTGCGTTATTGTTTGTGTGATACTTATAAAAATGCTGGGTACAGCATTTTGGCTGTCTTTATTGTTGGTTTGCACAGGTGCGTGGACTTTCCTAGGCGTGGTGCTTATCCTGATTATCTGGCGGAGAGTGATAACTGCTGTGCATTCTCTCTTACCTACGCTTTAAGTGTTCAAAACGGCAGTGTGTCCGCTTCTCTCCATGCCATCAGAGTCCTTTTATGAAGAATTTGCAGGTTGCGTTTATTTGTTAAACCTCAGGTTTGAACCATGCTGCACCTGTCTTGCGGCTGATTCTTCTCGTTGGGCTGCCACGTTGGGAGAGGGAGTTGGAGACCCTTCTCTCGAGAGGTTTTGAATTCTTTTCTTCCTCCTCTTCAATTTCCGAATTGATTACCCTTGTTAGTGGGTATAGTGAATATGGATAATTTTTATTCAAGCTAATTTCTTAACACATTGATTTCTTTTATCGGTCGTGGGTCTTTTGATAACAGAAGTTTGTCTTGTTTCTTTCTACTGAAAACCTATTGCGATTAAACTCTGTTTTACTCTTTTTACTTGTTCCAGTTATTTCAGTGAGGCCATGCTGGAGCACTGCCTTTAGTCAAGCAAATCGACCCCGGGACTTATTCCGTTTAAAGCCTAGTACTTATACTATCGTTATCGGTTGTCAAGCGATGTTGGGGGGGGGGAACAAGCACAGACACAAAAACATATACACACACACATATATATATATACATATATACGACGGGCTTCTTTCAGTTTCCGTCTACCAAATCCACTCACAAGGCTTTGGTCGACCCGAGGCTATATTAGAAAAGACACTTGCTCAAGGTGCCACGCAGTGAGAATGAACCCGAAACCATGTGGTTGGTAAGCAAAATACTTACCACAGAGCCCCTCCTGCGCCTAAAGAGTCGAAGTCTTGATGAAGACAGCAATAACGTAGTGCAATTTGGAATTAATGACGGGGTACAACGTTATGAGGAAGGCAAAGGTGAGACTAGAGTGGATTTACAAAATATCATTTACAACCTCTAAAATACATCGTTCATTAATATATTCCTACTGTGTTTTAGATGCGTTGCATATGTAATCTTTTCACTATTTGTATATAAATCTACATTATCCGACGGCCATCCCTTTTTGAAGCCCAGAGAATGAGAGAAATTTCTATTATTGTTTATTTTCAACCGGATTGCTTTGTAATTTTTTAAATACGTTTCAATTTAGTGGTATGCCTATAAAGTTGATAAAATTATAATTGAAATGCAAATTAGTGAAAAACATTTATTAATCTCAAGGGGAAATGCGACGGAATGTCGGTGTCTTGTTTAAGTAGATCGAGATTTACGAATGTAGAAATGTTACATGCGTGGGGGCGCATGGCTTAGTGGTTAGAGTATTGCACTCACGATCAGGATATAGTCTTTTTCTATGATCGTGTACTGTTTTGATTCATCCATTGGGTGAGCTAATACGTGTTTATTTGATCTGCTAGTAATAGTAAGTATATTTCTTTCCAAACAAGAAGTACCATTTTATAAAGATAATACGTTTTGTTATTACGATCGTGGGTTTCCTGCATTTAGGAAGATGAAGGTTTATCATCAGCTGAAACATGTTTCATCACAAAACATGTCAGTCACGTACAGGATCCATACACGTCTACATATTCTCTTTTCCATAAAGCGCCCGAATATTTTGCCTGCATCAAATTATTTTTCTTCTCCTCCTCCTTCTTCTCCTTCTTCTTCTTCTTCTTCTTCTTCTTCTTCTTCTTCTTCTTCTTCTTCTTCTTCTTCTTCTTCTTCTTCTTCTTCTTCTTCTTCTTCTTCTTCTTCTTCATAACCATCACCATCACCATCATCATCATCATCATCATCATCATCATCATCATCGTCCTCATCTTCATCATCATCATCATCTCGTCCTCATCATCATCATCATCATCGTACTCATCATCATCATCATCTTCTTCATCATCATCATCATAACCATCACCATCACCATCATCATCATCTTCATCATCATCATCATCATCGTCCTCATCATCATCATCATCACTATTTTCATCATCATCATCATCATCACCGTCCTCATCAACATCATCATCATCATCATCATCGTCCTCATCATTATCATCATTTCATCATCATCATCATCATCATCATCACCATCATCATCATCACCACCGACAACAACAAGACCAATAGCATCAGCATCTCAGAAAGATGAATACCATGGATCACCAGTTTTTTTTTTTACTTTTATTTTGTATCAGCCTATTCTTTCTATTCTAAATTTGACCATTTCTTAACATTTTCTACCAAAATTATTGCATCTCCCGACTCTCACTTCCCAATACTTTGCTTTCTATAACAATCTCTTTCTACACTATTTTTCTTTTAATTAGCGTCCATATTACCAAAAAAAAATGGAAAAAAATCAAACGATAATACATTTGTACCGTCATCTGTATCAATACATATTTTCTGTGTGTTTACTTATACATATCTTTCCTTCATTCAACAAACGTATTTCAAAAACAAACACACATACACACGAACACACGGTCTTCTATTCCGTCGATTCCCCTTCTCCTCTTCTGCTTTTTCCACCGTTTCTTTCTATTCATCTTATATTTTCATCCATCTTTTCTTATACCTGATTTTTTCCCCTTTTATTTCTTTCTCACTTCCAACTGCTCTCATAAATTCTCTCACATGCACCTCTCTGTCTCTCTTTCATTCTTTATGTTCTCATACCTTTATCCCCGTCGTTTTCCTTCATTCTCTCTCTCTTTTCATCCGCCATTCTTTCTCATCCCTTTCCATTCCCCTGCATTTATTCCTACATTTTCTTTTATTTCTTCCCAATCAAATTTTCTCTCCTATCTTATTAACACTTCATCTCTCTTTTTCTCCTTTTCACTTTCTTACATTGTATATCTCTTCTTTTACTTTCTCTCACTTTCCCCGCATCTACTTTCGTTCTTTCGTTCTTTTATATATTCATTCCCGACATTCTTTGTTTCTACTCTTATTTCCCCCGTATACCTTCTTTTCTTTTCATTCTATTCTGTTCCACTTTCTTTTTTTTCCATCCATGCAATCTATCTTCCATGGTATTCTCTACCATATGCATAAGTCTTTCTTTAAATGGTTCCTGCTGTATACATTGTTCAATTGTACCGTAATTTCTTTCTTCTCTATACATTTCACTATTTAATATTCTTCCATTTTCCTTCCACCGTTTCTTACATATCCCCATGATATATTCTCATCCTTTCTTCATTTTATTATTTGTTTCTTTCAACTTTTTATACATTTGCTAGCATTTCATCTTCTGTTGTTAACTGTTTATCCAGATACACTTTATTGCAAACACAACACTCGCCAGACATAATACACAACGCACAGAAACAAAATCATTGACCTATCGACCTAAAAAATCACGAAGACAGTCATTAAGAACCACCTTCTACAATATCATCTTTCTCTGTCTCTGTCGTTGATATGTACCTTTGATGATGATAGTCTGTCGTAGTTCGAGAAAGCTGTCCTGCAATTTCTTTTTGAACAGATGCTTTGTTTATTGTGATAAAATGCATGTGCTCTACATCAGCTCACTTCCTCCAATAGATCGATGTTGCTTAAGCAGGTGAAAGGGGTACCACATGTCAGGTGTTGAAAGGATTGCAGAGCAACGTCAGATGAAGTGCTTTGCTCACTTCAGGCGGCAAGCTGTCAGAAACGTTAGCGCGCTGGGCGAAATGTTTAGCGGTATTTCGTCTGCCGCTACGTTCTGAGTTCAAATTCCGTAATACCTTGTCCATAGAAATTTCATTTAAGGCATGGTAAAACCACCATACAATTCGAAGGCAAAAGAAACGAAATACAGTAGCCAAGGTTTTCCATAGATTATATGATATTGACAATTTTTCCATTATAGTGTTACTTCCAAAACAAAATTTGAACTTCATTCTGAATGCGAGTTCAGAGAGCACAACAGCAAATAGATTTTACGCTATGTGCATAAAGCGAGCAATCTGAAGGCCTGGCTTGAATTGTACGTTTTCTTTTTGAAACACTGCGATATTTAGGGGTAATCTCTGGAATAAAATACCGCTGCCTAAAAGCGTTTAAACCAGCATATGCTTCATGTATGTTGTCTGCATGTCTACATGATAAAGTTTCTAATAACCCAAAATATTATATCACATACATTTTTTCCTCTCCTTATATTTTCTGTGTCCCTTTCTGTAGAAGAGCGTAGACTCGAAACGTAAAATACTTTTTCTATTCCTGAGGGTTATACTAATACATCTGTTTGCTTTGTACACCACCTGTCTTCGTCTTTTGTTTTTTTCGTAAACTCCTATGTATATGTATATATATATATATATATATATATATATATATATATATATATATATATATATGATATATATCAGTGTTGCTCGTAGTTAGGTTCATATCGCAGTGACAAAAGACATTTTGGTACGTGACAATGGGGTAGAGACGATTGAAAAGGCCCCAGACGATCGAAACGTGTTTACATATACACACGCACACTCACATACATACATACATACACACACACACACATCAGACACACACACACACACAAGCCAGTCACCCTACTTTATTCAGCACATTAGAGAGAATCCTCTCTGTAAAATACATTCTTCATACATTTTATAAATAATTATAATTAAATGTGCTGAATGAGACGAATTCTGTATTTCTATCAGAGATTGCAATTATGTGATATTTTAACAAAATATCGGCACTTCCCGTTTTATGTTTTTATACACGCGAGCATGTTCATAAAATTTCAATGTTTCCAACGCCCATCTTTCTGCCGGTGACGGCGCCAATTAATTTACTCTCAGATTAATTGCTACTTTTGCGTGTGTCCACGTAATTAATATATATTTTATTTTAATATATGCCAATATGATTAGATTTGTATCCTTGTTTCATTTAGTCCACGCATACTGAATACGTGTGTAAGCAAGTTGTTGTGTGCACATGTATGTGAGTGTGTGTGTGCGTGCGTGAAATAGTGAACACGTGTATCACCACGTACCTTGACTTGCCTTGATCCCTCAAGCTCCTTCAAGGTTTAATATAGAAAGGGTGTCGTTTTGATTGAAGGACTAACGTATGCGCTTATAAGCAAGGTGCTGCAGTTCCTTCTCTACAACTGTGTCTTCCCTACAACTTTTTTGTGACTTTGTCTCTTACATTTGATAAATTCTTGTGTTGCGAATGCTTGTTTCATTCTTTCTATCTGTTTATCTGACAAATCTCTGTGTTCCTTGGTCCGTTATGTCGGGAAATATATAAACTACAAAACTCTATGGTAGTTCCTATTTTCATAGGAAAAAGCACCTTTTTGATGTAAATAATTTTTGGTCTTAACATGGTCCGATTTGAATTTTTTCTTCTACGGAATGAAGAGCAAGCCTTCTACTATCATACTCTCAATTTTGGTCAACTTGACAGAGTGAATCATGTACTTGATGAGATGGGAGATTATTTTGCAAACCGACTAACCCGGGGTGGGGAAGGGGGATTTCTAAGTACGTCATGCGCGAGAGGTTTCTATACTCACGCTTCTCATATGCTTGTACGCTTCTGTCAATCTCTACTCGAAAGGTTTTGACTGCCATGCGTACAGAAGTACGAATAGTATGAATTC
>NC_043015.1:672841-677841 GCF_006345805.1 Octopus sinensis
GTTATGTCTAATTCTAATGAAAGATGATAATGAAATGATAATAATGACGATAATAATAATAATAATAATAATAATAATAATAATAATAACAATAATAATAATAATAAAAATAATAATAATGCTAATATTCATGAAAACACTGGAAATGATAATGGTAATGATAATAAGGATGATGTTATTAATAAAGATGATGATGATGATGATGGTGGTGGTGATGATTAGGTTAGTAAAAAAACAACATAAACAATAATAAAATGAACGCGCAAATAAAGAAAATAAGCAAGGACAACTGTTATTTTCTGAGATGCTGATGATGATGATGATCATCATCATCATCATCATCCTCACCATCATCATCATCATTATCACCATCATCATCATGTTCGTCGTCGTCATCATGTTCGTCGTCGTCATAATCATCATCATCGTCGTCTTCATCATCATCATCATCACTATATCATCCCCATGGTAACGATGCTTCTTGTTGTTTATGATGGAGGTAGTGATGATGCTGTTGCTGTTGATGACGTGGGACACGAATTCGAAGATAAATTTTGCGAAATGGAGTTGACGGTAATGAAAGTGACGATAATGAACTTGATTAAAATATTGACGATGTAGACAGTAATGGCAATAACAACCACAACAAGTAAGACTAATATGATGACGATGGTAATGGTGATATTGTTTTATTTTTTTCTTTATGGGCCCTTTTCAAGCCTAGCCAGGCTCATGGGCCCGGTTTCCCGGTTTCTGTGGCATATGTGTTCTCCCCCCCCCCCCAGTTCGGCTGGACGGGACGCCAGTCCATCGCAGCCTTACTCAAGAAACAGGAAGAGAGAATGAGAGAAATTTGGGACGAAAGAGTAAAGCAGGCATCGCCACCACCCTCTGCTGGTGCCTCGTGGTGGTTTAGGTGTTTTCACTCAATAAACACACGCAACACCCTGTCGAAACCGTGATCCTCCGACCACTGGGCCATTGCGCCTTCACAATTGTGATATTGTAACCAACAATATTTCTGGCACTGAAGAAGTTGACGGCTTTGACAGTTTTCACGGCTTTGACGGCTTTGACGATACCGACAATGCCGTCGCCATGATGTTGAAGAGAAAATGGGACAAGGAAGACGACGACAACAACGTCAATAATGTTGATTGTAATGATGATACGGTTGTTTGCAATGACAACGATATCAACTACGTCAATTTTGATGAGGACGATAACAATGACGATGTTGACGACGACGACGATGTGTAATTCGACCATGTTGACAACGACGAGGAAGTCGACGACGAGGAAGTCGACGACGAGGAAGTCGACGACGAGGAAGTCGTCGACGAGGAAGTCGACGACGATAGGACGACGATGGTGGTGATATTCATGAGCATGGTGAATAATGCTACGACGAGGAAGGCGACGACAATAATGGTTATAATGATTTAGGTGATAAAATTCAGCACCAAAAACAAAAACAAAAAACTTATTATCTTTGTCATCGTTCTGAGTTCAAATTCTGTCAAGATCGAGTTTGCTTTTTATCCTTCCTTTTGGAGTCAAAAACATGAGGACCAACTGCGGACTTCGGGTCGATATAATCGACTTATACTCTTTTCTGGAGATGCCGGCCACGTGCTAAAATTTTTAATCAATATCATTATTATTATATTATTATTATTACTATTATTATTATTATTATTATTATTATTATTATTATTATTATTATTATTATTATTATTATTATTATTATTATTATTATTATTATTATCCTTAACAAGATGTAAGGCGGCGAGCTGACATAGTCGCTAGCGCGATGGACGATATGCTTAGAGTTATTTCGCCCGTCGACACATTCTGAGTTCAAATATCGACGAGGTCGACTATGCCTTTAATCCTTCGGGGTCGATAAAATAAATACCAATTGAACACTGGGGTCGATGCAATCGACTCATCCTCTCCCAACAAAGTACTGCTCTCGTGGTAAAATTTGAAACTATTATTATCAAGGCGGTGAGCTGGCAGAAACATTATAACACTGGACGAAATGCTTTGCGGTATTTCATCTGCCACTACATTCGCAGCTCAAATTCCACCGAGGTCGACTTTGCTTTTCTTGTTCTCTGCGTCAATTAAATAAGTATCATTTACGTACTGGGGTCCAAGGAATCAACTTAATCCTAACCCCCAAGTTGCCCTTGTGGCATAACTCTGAAATTTTTATTATTATCATAATTATATTTATCAATATATTAACCGCAAAAAAGCGGAGAAATCTTGGCAAATTTAGAACAAAATAAAATCAGAATATACATACGCATATATATGTGTGTGTATGCAGACATATATTTATATATATATATATGAGGTAGCAATGCACAAACTTGAAATATTCGAGGAAATGCTGCATTTGACGGATATCGATTGGAGAGTGAAACTATGATGTTTAAGATAAATGGTCGAACAGAACACTCACGTATGCATGCATAGGTCTCGCTCTTCCTCTCTCTCTCTCTCTCTCTCTCTCTCTCTCTCTCTCTCTCTGTCATTCTCTCTCACTCTTCCTATCTTTATTTCTTTATATGTAAATCTATATAACTCAATCCCTATATATATTTACAAATCTAAATAAATTAATATATCATTATATTATATATATATATATATATATATATTATATATATATATATATATATATGTAATATACATACGTATATGTATATGTATATATATGTATGTACATATATATATATATATATATCTCCATATTTTATATATATATATATGTATATATATATGTATATGTATGTATATATGTATATATATATATATATATATATATATATATATATATATATATATATATATATATATATATATATATATATATATATATATTCTTGCATATAAATATTCATACAATATCTGGGTCTAATTAAGGAGACAAATGAAGACAAGTAATAAATATTTGCTTTTCAGAAATATGAGCAGTTTAATTTACGTGGATGAAAGGAATAAGATATTATTGCTTTCATTTAGCAGCGCCGTTCATTCATCGAAAGCTTCGTTAGAAATATTAAATTTATTACCACATATATTTTCTTTTTCTACTGTTATATTCTTTACTCAATAGCTGTCGTTGTCTTTGGCGTTGTCATAGCTGTTATCACTGATGTCCCTGGTCTTGTTTGCTTGCAATCGTTGTCGTTTGTTACGTTTTTTTTTCTTTCCTTGCTTAATCACTTGTAATTTTCATTTTATCAATGTTTACATTTATTAATTTGAGGTGTTAGTGTCAGTTTCATAACATTTCATGATATTACTTAACGTTTTTTTGTGTGTGAGTAACATTATATTTGTACACGTATATACACACATAATTACATACATACACACATGTACACACAAATATATATATCTATATAAATATACGTATATGTGTGTGTGCATCTGTGTGCCTCTCTGTGCGTATATAAATATATATATACACTTATGTATGTATATATATGTATGTATAATATATATATATAATATATATATATATATATATATTTGTATATATATAAATACATATATATATATAATATATATGTATATATAATTAGATATTTATTTATATATAGATATGCGTGTTTGTATATATGTTTATATATGCATATTTGTATATGTATATAATATATATATATATATCTATATATATATATATATTTATATTATAGTTTATATATCAATATATAAAACATATATATTAGCATACACCTACATATATATATATATATATATACATACATTATGTATAAACATATAAATATATAATGTATTTATATAATGTGTGTGTGTGTGTGTGTCTGTTACACACATATAATTGTTTATTTACCGTTTTATTTTGTGTCGTAGCGGTAATTTCGTTGCCGCAGCGATGTTTGAGGTGGCGCTTATTGTGGTGATAGAAAACGTGATATTTTGTGTGACGATATTTGAATGCCTTATTCTGAGCGTTGGTGTGTAATCTGTATTCTTCTTCTTTAAATGTAATAATCATGTTCATCACCATCATCCTCCTTATCGTCATTAACATCGTCATCTTCGTATTCGCCGTCAACGTCGTTGTCGTGGCCGTCGCCATCTTCAGCTTTATAATTTTATTGCATTCCATATTATTCTAATTTCTATATTTCATACGTGTGGTTTCCTCTAAATGTTTACACAGCAGCGTAATATATATATATATATATATATATATATATATATATATATTATATATATATATATAGGTATAGATAGATAGGTAGATAGATATTTAGATAGATTGTTAGACAGATAGATAGATAGATAGATAGATAGATAGATAGATAGATAGATAGATAGATAGATAGATAGATCGATAGATCGATAGATAGATAGATAGACAGATAGACAGGCAGACAGATACAGAGATAGACAGATAGATAGATCGATAGATAAATATATTTAAACACGAGCTATTATTTGATTCATGCACTTGGTCTTTGGAGCACATTCATGGCTACCCAAATTTTCCGATGAAGCTCAGACCATTCGTAGCCTTGTGTAGCATCGTATGGTAAACCAGGCCATTTATATATTTTTCCAAAACGATGCAGTCTATGTGTATCTGAATGATCTCATATGCGTTTTATATTCAAGAACCCCACTGGACTACTTAATTCTAGATCCGAATTGTTTGTAAATATAAGCATATGTACAAATTCCTATTATCATATCGGTGTTTTGTGGGATGGGGTAAGGCAATCCCATGGAAATCGGTGCTCGACTGGTACTTATATCCATATCGAAAGAATAAAATGAAACGTAAAGACGGACAAACTGTATTTAGTCCAGCGTACTAGCGATTCTGCAAGATAGCCGCTTCTGAAATTTAGTAAATATTCTTTTGTACTCGAAGAACACGGCCCGAATTTTTTAGGGAAGTGCCCAGTCGATTAGATCAATCTCAGTACGCAACTGGTAATTAATTTATCGAC
>NC_043015.1:682841-685341 GCF_006345805.1 Octopus sinensis
TATATATATATATATATATATATATATATATATATATATATATTAGTAAAAGAAATGAGGAAATTCGATTATCCCCACGTAGTGAGTTGTAATGTATATAAGAAATTAAAAAAGGAAAATACGCACACTTACATAGTTTTAATATAATTTTTAATATATCGACCGGTTTCGGTATCGCTATTCATGATATTATGTTTTACTTATTATATAAATAAATATAAATATGTATGTATATATATACATACATATATATATTTGTAAACATATACATACATATATATGTATATATACACACATAAATATATGTGTTTGTGTGTTTGTGTGTGTGTGCGTGTGTATGTAGGCATGTATGTCTATAATCCAACATCTTTAGAGAATTATGTACACATATGAATGAATGCGTGGATGTGAATATGAATGCATCTAGATTTACACATATGCATTAGATGTTGCGCATAAATATTGTATTAATCATTACTTTAACATAATTAGTTCGTCTGTGACTTAGCAGCAGCTGGTAAAAGACGATGTGAGAAATAGAGCATTGAATGTGATCTAGGCGGACATATTTTGCGTTATAGCAATTTGCATGGTTTTGCATTCCACACACTTGGCAACTAAATTCACCACAGCGCAATCGTATACAGCTACACATTTACTTACAAACAATAACGTCATTGTGATATTGCTGTTCGGGAATAACAGGAAATTGAAGAAACACTTGTAAACAGTCCAAATTGTAGATATCGTTAATGCTGTTGTTGTTGTCGTTAATGTTGTTGTTGTTGCTACTGCTGCTTAAAACAGCATAAATATTCTTGGAACACTTAGAGATATTTTGTGTGCAATGCTTGATTTATCGTTTGTAAAATTGTGATTTAGGTTTCAAGGAAGATTTGTTTGCAGCTTTATAGGATAATGTCTCCAAATAAAAGCTTAGTGCTTATGATCCGTTAGGAAACTGAATCACAGAATATAACTCTTCATTTAGGAACGCAGTGTTTTTTGTGCTTTGTGCATCGAAGTCGTGAAAATAATGATAAACATTCGGAGGGTACAGGAAGGAAGTGAATCTTAAAGAAATTCGGGCCAATAACATTAGAGTTTTATGAGGCAAAAAAATAGAAGGGCTGTGATGGAATTTTTGAGCATCTATCAGCATTTCCCCAGTGTTGTCGATCAAAGTGTATATTTTGTACTTTGCTAGTCATATTTATTTATAGTCATCCTGTATGTTTAAATCCAATTAGTCCGTAATAGTTCTTGACCATTTAATATTATTGTTTTCCAACTTGTTCATGGACCAGATGTTGTATAACTGGCCTAGCTGCCCTTCTCTCTATAAAATGTTACGTATTTCACAAACCACAATAGGCGCAACCGTGGCTATAGGACCAGGTGTAGCGATAGGAACATGCATGGCTACAAGCACAACTGTTGCTGGGTGGTAAGAAGCTTGTTTCCCAACCTCATGGTTCCAGATTCGGTCTCTCTGCGTGGCACCTTCGGCATGTGTCTTCGACAATAGCCTCGGGGCAACCAAAAGCTTGTGAATGGATTTGGTAGACGGAAACTAAGAGCAGTTCCGTCGTGTATATATACATATATGCGAGTGTGTGTATGTGTGTGTCTGTGTGTGTGCCTTTTTGTCTGTTTTAGTCTCCCCATGACCGCTTAACAACAGGCGCTCGTGTTTAACTTAGCAGTTCAGCATAAGTGACCGATAAAATAAGTACCAGGCATTAGAAATAAAAGTATCTGGGTCGATATATTTGAATATAAATTCTTCAAGGCGGTGAAAGGTAAACGGCAAACTGTAACGTTCGGTACACCATCACTTTCGTAAAAGCGGTATTTAGGTTCAGATATGCCAAAGTGATATCACTCCCTCTCGAACTCCCTAAATCTCACTCTCTTTATATATATATATATATATATATATATGTGTGTGTGTGTGTGTGTGTGTGTGTGGTGTGTGTGTGTGTGTGTGTGTGTGTGTGTGTGTGTGTGTGTTTGTGTGTGTGTGTGTGACACATTTTATTTTTGGGTATTTGTATTTCTAAATGCGTCTGTGTTAAAATATCGTGATCGTATTTTTCTTATATGAGAAGTTTCTATGGTTAATGATACAAGTGAAACATCGAAAGTAAATTCTTTTCTACTCTAAGCACAGACCCTGAAATTTTGTGGAAGGAGCCAGTCGATTAAATCGACCCCAGTACGCAACTTATACTTAATTCATTGACCCTCAAAGGATGAAAGGCAAAGTCGAAATTTGAACACAGAACGTAAAGAAAGACGAATTTGAACACATAACATAAATATTGACCAAATGCCGCTAAGCTCAAAACCTTAACCCCGAAGATAAATTAAATAAGACACTTCCATTTCAAAGTCGGCAATATTAGCAAAAGTCATTATAATTAGTAAGACTCATTAATTCACAGATCTCAACAGCATAGTATTAAATCATTGATATTTGTTTGAAACATGTACAATT
>NC_043015.1:687841-690341 GCF_006345805.1 Octopus sinensis
TATATATATGTAGTGTATATACATATGTCTATATAGGCATATATATATGCATGTATCTATATATATATATATATATATATATATATAGGTATATATATATATTATACATATATATGTCTAGGTGTATATATACACACACACATACATATATATATAGATGCATATACATATATATATATGTATATTATATATATATATATATATATATATATATATATATATATATATATATTTTATATTGTATATATAGATATATATATATGTATATTAGAAGGTCACGTGCTCCCCTGTATATTCTATTTCGAGTGTCATTTCCTTGACATGTAATGGAGATATTTTGCAATTATATCAGTGATCAAAATTTATTCAGAATACACATTCGCACACATATGTATGCACATGCACGCGCCGACACATAAATACACACTTATGTATATATACATATATATATATATATATATATATATATATTATATATATAATATATATATATATATGTATATATATATATATATATAATATAGAAACAGAGAGAGAGATCTGGATGTGATGTATAAAAAATATTATTGGTGCGTATTGAAATTAGAAGTGTACAACTGCAGACGCGCGCGCACACATGCATAAGCACACACATACATACACATGCATAAGCACACACATATACGCACGCACACGCACACTCACACATAACGTATATATGTATACAATTGCAGTGATTGTAAATAAATGTCCATACTTACTCCTTGTTGATTCCATTTTTTTTTTCACTTATCTATTCACACACGACCGGCGCCGAAACACAAGCGTGGAAGTATTGATTCCGATGAATAACCATTTACTGAAACTTTTGAGTAGATGTCGCTATATATCGGGGGAATCCAGCCACCAGAGAAGGGGAAAACCAGCCCGGGGTGAGAACGGCTGCCAAATATTAGTGGGTGACCCTGCCAAACGCTTTTGTAGGATCAAAACTGACCAGCGCTCCAACTTTGCCAACTTCTCTACTCAACCACTCTACGATGTGCAACTTGAGGTGGAGGTTAGATATGCTTGGGATGGGGCATGTTTGCGCATCACCAAACAGTCCCCCAACGAAAACAGCCAACATCTTCACTAGTGGCTTGGTCAACATTTAAAATTTTTAAACTTGCCTCTAGTACAGCCATCGGCTACAGATTTGTATTTGATTACCTTCTCGTATATTCTTCACAACTGTGGAACAGCTCCTCGGCTCATAAAAGTGTGAATTCTCTCGTTCCATTGCCACTGACACTAATTATCTTCTTAGAAGCCGTCAAACAAACCTACCATATAAAAGTAAAGCTCATTTTGGCGCATGCTGCTTTTTACGTTCTGCTTTCCTTGCTGAGAGTCGAGGCAGGCCGTCGATATAGGTATTAATGTCCAACTTAGATCCGTTCCTCTGTTGATCCCAAAGAGCTGAATGAAGTGTTGCTGAAATACCTCATACATTCCCTCAGACTCGAGTAACATGCACCCATTTTAGTCCACTAAAATCCGAATTGTAACCCCATATTGCACCACTGCCACTCGGACACGTCGAGAGACTTTCGTGCTACCGTACATTAGGGACAGCACGTTGACTTCAGCAATACAACGTTCGAAGGCTATTCACGCAGAGAGCAGTCGGTTGCTGTGACTTCCCCGAGCGCTCCTTCAAAGTTTATAAGATTACGTCTGTTCTATATGCTTCTATGGCTACGACCTTCTTAAACCTGAATGATTCCACTCAAAATTTCATTTTGATAGAAAATTACAACCTTTTGAACATGGACACCCTGTTGTGGGTGCCAGGACACAATGATAATAAACAGTAGGTCCACCGTCGAATTTCACCGTGTGTTATACTGTAGTAGTATTATTCTTACTTCTGTAGGTGCAAGGCCTGAGATTTTATGCACCTATTGTAAAAGCGATTATTATTGATATGAATATATTTATTATTGATGTTTATTTTCGATATTAATGTTATATGAGGCGTTTATTACCAGACCATCGTAAGCGTCACAACTTAAAACCTGAGAAAAACGCAGTCGATGTCTCACGACATTCAGAGTGCCGACAAGGAAAGAATTTAGGAAGCTAGTTTTTATTGTAAAATGACCGTGAAACCACCTCTAATTATTCCATCAAAGTAAAATTATCTATTTATATATGCCACTGAAAAATGAAACAATGGCTGTGTTTTCTCATTTTGTCGGTTATACCGGTACTACGAAACGGTGTATCGCATTGCATATTTTAGGAATAACACAGAAAAAAATATGCAGAAATCGCCCAACGGGATTGTTTGTGTTTTATTATACCAATGAAAGTATCTTTAAGAAGTAAGGCAACATAGTAAGATAATAGTCCATTATCGTTACGATGAGCCATAACACCTCGAAAAGCGATACAGCGACCACACCAGAGTTACTGATTTAGCATGTGTGCTTACGATGGTGTGTTACATAACTCTCTGGTCCGAGCATGGGTGAGT
>NC_043015.1:695341-697841 GCF_006345805.1 Octopus sinensis
AATATGGTCGGCGAACGAACAGCCAAAAAAAAGGAGTATGAAAATAACAAATTCGGCATCTGAACAACTTTGGACCCCCATAACAACTGAAGAGGTCATCCAGGCACTGCAAAAACTAAGCAACTGGAAGGCACCTGGGCATGACAAGATCCCCAACTTCTGGTTGAAATATCTAACAGGAATGCACAAAAAGCTGGCTGAAAACTTTAACAGCATACTAGCAGAGCCAGAGACAATGCCTGAATGGCTCACGAAGGGGAAAACCATCTTAATTCCCAAATCAAATGAAACAACAAAACCAGAAAACTACAGACCAATAACCTGCCTCCCTACTATGTTCAAGGCATTTACTGCAATGATATCGCAAAGGCTGAACAAGCACCTGGACGAAAACAAACTGTTCCCAGAAGAGCAGAAAGGATGCCGCAAGGGCTCATATGGCTGTAAAGATCAACTAATGATTAATAAAGCCGTAACTGAAGACAGCCACAGAAAGAAGAAAGGCCTCAGTATGGCCTGGATTGACTACAAAAAGGCGTTTGATAGCATCCCCCACACATGGATCCTCGAAACACTAGCCATTAACAAAGTAGCACCAACAATCATAAAATTCATAGAGCACTCTATGAATAAATGGCAAACAGTTCTACACCTCCAAACAAAAGAGGGACTCATGAAAACCAAAGACATCCCCATTAGAAGAGGAATATTCCAGGGAGACACGCTCTCTCCACTCCTTTTCTGCTTGGCACTGTCACCTCTATCTGATATGCTAAATAGAACTGGATGCGGATATAAATGTTACGGCAAAACGATCAGCCACCTTTTATATATGGATGACCTAAAACTATACGCTGCAAATGACAAACAGCTGGAAACACTATTAAAGACAGTTCATGGATTTACCAAAGAAATAGATATGAAATTTGGATTAGAAAACTGCGCCAAAGTAATCATGAAAAGAGGAAAACAAGTTAAGAGTAACAACATCACACTAGATAAAACCAATGAAATAAAAGAATTAGACCAAAGCCAAACTTACAAATACTTAGGAATCCATGAACTAGATAAGACACAACACACACAAATGAAAGAGAAAATAAAAAAAGAATATTATAGACGAGTTAGATCAATACTAAAACCAGAGCTCAATGCTAAAAACAAGATAATAGGTATCAACACTTTAGCTGTCCCAGTTATAAGTTACAGCTACAATATCCTTAACTGGACACGAAATGAACTGTCCAAAATAGATAGGAAAACAAGAAAAATACTGACAGGATCTAGGATGCATCACCCAAAATCTGACATAGAAAGACTATATATACAACGTATAGAAGGTGGTAGAGGCCTTATACAGCTGGAAAACTACTATAAAATAACCACCAGAGGACTGCAAAAATACCTACTTCAGAAGGAAGGAAAACTGATCCAGATAGCAGCAAAACACGAGCAAAACAAAAAACTGTTCTCAGTATTTAAGGAAGCTGACAAATACAAACAAGAAATCATACCACCTAATAAACACAAAGAAGAAGAAGAAGATGATGAAGAAACAACAAAAGCTATAAAACAAATGAAATCCAAACTAAAAGTAGAACAGCAACGAGCCATGATAAAACGATGGCAAGAAAAGCCCCTTCATGGTAAATACTGCACTAAACTAAACGCAAAAGAAATAGACAAAGAAAAATCCCAGCAATGGTTGAGAAGCTCAGGACTCAAAGCAGAAACAGTGGGATTTTTAATTGCAGCACAAGACCAAAGCCTCCCCACCAGAAATTACCAAAAACATGTAATGAAAAGAAATATTACAAGTAACTGCAGAATATGTGGAGATGGACAAGAAACAATAAATCATATTATCTCTAGCTGCCCAGTCCTGGCTAAGAAGGAATATATTCACAGACATGACAGAGTTGGAACCTACATACATTGGAAGCTATGCCAACATTATGGAATAACAACAGAAAAAAGATGGTATAGGCACACACCAGAAAAGGTCACAGAAAACGAGAAAGCAACCATACTCTGGGATATGCCGATACACACATATAGAGAAATTAAGGCCAACAGACCAGATATAGTTGTCAGAGACCATGAGGAAAAAAATGCTTTCTAATTGATGTATCAATACCGGCAGATGACAACGTGTCTCTAAAAGAAATGGAGAAACTCTCAAAATACAAAGACCTGGAAATAGAGGTAACTAGAATGTGGAACCTGAAAACAGAAACAATTCCTATCATAGTAGGTGCATTAGGCATGATAAAAAAATATTCAGACAAATACATAACAAAAACACCAGGACTTACAAACACATATAACATACAGAAAATTGCACTACTAGGCACTGCACACATCCTACGCAGAACACTTTCCATCAATAACCATCAGAGCATCACAACAAATCACAGCACATACCCAAGGCACACAGAGCTGCGCTCGGTAGTGTAGTGAAAGCACGCTATAAAAATAAAACTACTGAATAATAATAATA
>NC_043015.1:707841-710341 GCF_006345805.1 Octopus sinensis
AATAAGTACTGGGCTTACAAAGAATAAGTCCCGGGGTCGATTTGCTCGACTAAAGGCGGTGCTCCAGCATGGCCGCAGTCAAATGATTGAAACAAGTAAAAGAGTAAAAGAGTAAGAGTAAGTATTTCAGAATATTAATACCGACATAGCTTTTTCAATCTGGTTGAGATGAATTTAAAAGAGAGCGAAACTACTCAAATCGTTTACGCGTGCCCGAACACTTAATCCTGGCCTGCACTCTATGGTGACACCATTGTTATGTTTTCATTATTCTGTGTAACGACCTTTCATTTTTTATTTTTCAGAATCTTCAGTTTTTGTTTGAACAACGCCAAGAGCTTTTGAATGAAAATTGTCCATCTAACCATTTTTTTCCCCAGAAAATGAATGGTAATGATATATATTAAGTATATATTGAGCATGTATTTTAGCAGAACACCATAATTTTAAAAAGTAATATTTGTAGCAAATTCAAAATTGCTGTCCGTCCGAAGGGATTCTATTGCGAAGTTCTCTTCGGGTTAAAAAATCGCAGTAAAATCCTTTGGAACGGACAACCATGTTGAAGTGGCTACGAATATTATTTGACAGTACATCTACATCGTTTATCTCTTAATATTAGCATTTTTGCTTGTTGCAAAATCAGTGACCGTGTGTTCACTTGAAATATATATATATATATTGCTAGCAGAGGCAAACTATTGCCACCTCTAGCGGACGATGGGTCTAGTGC
Source organism: Octopus sinensis (assembly GCF_006345805.1). Classification (NCBI taxonomy): domain Eukaryota; kingdom Metazoa; phylum Mollusca; class Cephalopoda; order Octopoda; family Octopodidae; genus Octopus; species Octopus sinensis. Next base: position 708,575 of record NC_043015.1, read on the forward strand.
CGAAGTTGCAGAAATAGCCTGAAACCAGGACTGGTATACTGGCTCCGTCGCTTGAACGTGGTAGGACTTTGCTCCCGTGCTCGTAATTTATCGGATGCAGCTGTGCATCGTTAACCAGCTAGTGAAGATGTGCTACTGGGGTTACAAAATCGCTGTAAATTCTGCTCGGACAGACAGCCATGTCCAAGTGGCTTCTCAGTACAACTGCTGTGTTGGTCTCTTAGAGTGATTTTAGGACTAGCATTCTTGTTTGTTGCAAAATCAGCGACCAAGTGTGCGCTTGAAATATATATATTTTGAGCAGAGGCGAGCTACTGCCATCTCTAGAAGACGAGGTGTCTAGTACGGAAGAGTGGCAGGAATAGCCGGAAACCATGAGTGATCTACAGGTCCCCTCCCAAGAAAGTGGTAAGAATTCGCTCCCTTGCTAGCAATTTATTATATATATGCAGCTCTGCATCGTTAACCAGCTAGTGGAGATATCCTCTTGGGGTTGAAATGTCGCTGCAGCGTCCGTTGGAACGGACTGCCGTGTTTAATTGACTAGGAATATCACTTATCAACGCAACTACAGCATTGATCATTTAGATCGATTTTAGATCTAGTATTTTTATCTGCTGCCTAATAATATTCCAATATTTATTGACATAATAAATTATTTAGCCACATGAGCGCCATTTCGATAGAAAACTTCAAAAACCTATTAGTCTATCAATTTCTTAATCGTTGCCGGTTGGACTGTCTCTGCTGCAGCTGTGATGGTCGCCCATAAGACATCATTCGTCGTAAATAGGCGTCCATCGACATGAATAATTTGTTTAATGGTGGACCAAATATTTTCGGTAGGGTTGAAATCCAGAAATGCTGGCATGCACACCATTAACCTTTTACCTTGTATGCCCTAAGACCCTAGGAATGTTTCTGTGGTCCTCGCAAACGAGGAGGGAGCGTTGTCATGCATGAATAAGAGATTCCTTAGAAGTGACCGCGGTATGTCATTTAGCCATAGACCCAAAATCTCCTTCATGAGATTGCAGTAGGCGGCTGCGGTCTCTTTAAACGACTCCAGGCAACCTGACTTAACCAGACTCTGACGCCAATGATACCAGCGCACAACATGATCCACCCTGTTGTTGAAGTTGTAAATGTTGGTGATGCTCATATCCAAAATAGACCCAACCATTTGCCCAACCGTTAGCTCCGTCAAGATTCGCCCTGGTTTCATCAGGGAAGAGAAGACATCTTACCGCTGATCAGGGGATCTCGCACGGAAGCCACGGTCCCGAGGGGGCGATTTCTGGCGGTTTTCTGCACGTGTGGAAGTCCGGTGGCGATGAAAATGACTTTGCTTTTTGTCCTGGTTTACCACGTAACTTGCAGCCAATATTCCTCAAATCTTCAGCTATCACGGATCGGGAGGTCCCGCAATTGGATCGATCTTTCGCGAAGGCTCCTCCCGGAATCGTCTAACTGTATTCACATGATGGCCTAACGTCTCCGCAAAAGCATGAAGATAGTTGCCTTTAGCACTTTCTTGATGATAGCAGATTTTTCTTCATCATTAAGGCCTTATCCATGTCCCATTGTTCTTAGAGAGAAGAGGCGCTATTAGCGTGGTTCTTCGAAAAACTGAAGAATCTGATATAAAAAAAAGTAAGGAATTTACACAGAATAATGAAAGTATATCTATCCTGTTGCCAAAGTGTGCAAGGAAGCTGGGAAAATTTTATTAGAAGCGATTCTCAGAAAACCGAGAGATGGTAAATT
>NC_043015.1:712841-722841 GCF_006345805.1 Octopus sinensis
GGCCATAAGAAATCATTTGAAAGCTGGATTGTCATAGAGAAGGACATGACCGCAACATAATTCTCAAAAGTAGATGAATTATAATAGATTAAATTTATCAAATCAAGGAAATATCCGACAAATTACACGAAGCTAAAGCCTCATATACCTTGAGTCACTCAATTTGCTAAATGCATTGTTAGAGAGTTCGTAATAGGCTCACGCACAAGCCTACCTACCGTATGAGTTAGCATCAGCAATGTAATCCAAACATGACTCGACTAAATTTCTAGAATGGTTAAAAAAAGGATGCTTCTCTAATGACTACTAATTGACATTTAATGAGAAAGGCAGTTACTGTTTAAGACCCGCTAAAATTCATTAAATTACTCATAAGTCGCATATTGTTGTTTTAAAAACGAAGTGCTTATTCTGAAATGTTGTCCTATATTCGAATGTTGTCCACACAAACTGGTCGGCAACGGTGATATATATATATATATAATATATATATATAATAATAAATATTAGGGAATAAATCCAAATTTACAGGGAAAAAATCAGATTTAGGATTAAATCCAATTTTATAGTAAAATATTATATAATAATAATTAGAGACAAAACCACTATTTTGCAAAACAAAAACAAGGAAAGACTTAATCAATACATAAAATTTTAATAAAAAGTAAAAAAACCGCCACTACAATTGTTTCATGTCTTCAAATGACAATCTTCAGGTGGATTTCCGATTTTCAAATCAGTTTATTTTTATTAAAATTTTATGTATTGATTAAGTCTTTCCTTGTTTGCTTTGCAAAATAGTGGTTTTGTCTCTAATTATTATTATATATATATATATATATATATATATATATATATATATATAAATTAGAAAATAACCACCTTTTATCCATTCAAATATCCATTCAAATATCCATACAAAACATAAATACCAATTGTTTCACACCTTTAATTTATTTAAGCATAGATCTACTTGTTAACAGCTAGGTACTAATAAGATGCAAATATTCCACTGATTTAAACCGAGGCTACCGGTTATTGCTCAGTGGTCTACAGGTAGCAGCGAATTGACTGGATTGCCCATATTCAATCCCCTTCGGGACCAGGGCCATGGCATGTCCTCTCCACCAAGATGCCCTGATGTGTAAGCCATGAGTTTTCGCTTGAGATCATACAGGTTTGATAAGCCTATTCTTCCACACTGGCTCGACAGAATTTGACAGACGGATGCAGTTTTTTTCTACTCATATCCAATTGTAGCTATGTATGCTACATCGGCCGCTTCGCTCAACAAGTATTTATTTTATCAACTTCGAACGTATGAGGAGCAAATTCGATCTCAGCGTATTTTGAACTCAGAACATAAAGACGGACGCAATAACGCTAAGCGTTCTACTGCATGTTGTAATGATACCGCTAGCGCGCCGCCAAGCAACGAAAGGAATATCGTTTAATAAAGATTAGAACTGAAGCTAAAGTTGAATAGATGCAACTAACCAATATTTTACTGTTTCGGAGAGTTGAATCCATAATGAATATTAAATGGATAGGCAAAACGAAGGTGACAGTATACAAACTACAAATTCATCACTTAATTATCGTTTACATTCTTTCGAATAGTAGCTGCATAATTTGTACAGAATATTAAAGAATAATTTTGAGATAGATACATTTGTTTTATTTAGTGCACATATTTGTATGATTAAAATTGGTTCCCACAGAATAATTAAAATAAAGTGTAAATGCCACGTTAATTTGTTATTCGGCTTGACAGGAAATGGTTCTGCCTTATAATTAACACAACAGCAGTAATTGTTTTTCTTCGTATACGTGACTTGAGATTTACATTTTGTAATCATTATTATAGAATCCCATTGGCTGGTGCTTGGAAGACCTCCGGACACACACATATATATATATACACACACACACACATATATATATATATATATATATATATATATATATATATAATATATATATATATATATTATATATATATATATGTATGTATGTATGTATATATATATTTTTGTTATTTAGCTTTCTGTCCTTTAGTTCGGTGAACGATTCCCAGTTGTGTTGATTTTTCTCTTTTATCAGTTTGGTGTCCTTCAAGGAATGACCGACAAAATTTGATTTATTTAACTGTCCACTTTCGTAAATACATAAACTTCCACCTACACGAGAAATTATGGTTATGATTAATTGTACAAAAGCTAAAAGTTTCGTAGATTTCAGACATATAGTACATGTTTAGAAAGAATTTTTGGGGACAGTTGGTTTCCAGGCTTTCGGTAAGGAAAGAACATATACCAACAATGTACATAGCTACGCATGATCGACAGTGCTCTACCCAAAAGTATGCAGCTACGTGCGTGTTTTTGAAATCGTTATTCTGATGATTAAAATAAAGTGTTTTGTCGGAATCTATAAACGTTCAACTTCCGTCATAAGTTTTAGCGCTTCCTCAAGTTAATAACGCAGGTGGTTACCAATTCGACATTACACTTTAAATTTTTGGTATTTAAATATATGTTTTAAAGTGTGGGTCCATTCGAGAGAACGTATCCAATAAAGGTACACATATATCTCTTTTCAACTGCCATTCGAAAATTGCATTTAGCAATGTCATTCAAAACAACGACTGTACATGTGTATGGTTGCTTATATATGTGGGTGTACATGCGAGTGCTTCACGCGAGTGTGAGTGAGCATCTGCATATATAGCATGTACGTATTTTAGAGATGTTTTTGAATATAATTTGGTGCGTATGGGAATGTGTACGTGTGTGTGTGCGTGCGTGAAGATATGTACACGTATACATGCATGGTTGCATATATATGTACATTTATTAGTGTATGTGTGGAATCTGGTTGCGGGAAGTGGCATTGCTCAGCGGTTAGACCGTCCGACTTGCAATCATGAGATAGTTAGTTCGGTTCCCGGAGCGGGATGTGTGTTGTGTTCTTGAGTAAGATACTTTATTTCTCGTTGCTTCAGTTCACTCAGCTGTGGAAATGAGTTGCTATGTCACTGGTGCCAAGCTGCATCGACCTTTGCCTTTCCTTTGCATAACATGGATGGCGTGGAGAGGAGAGGCTGGCATGCATGGACGACTGCTGTTCATTTATAGCCAACCTTGCCCGGACTTGTGCATCGGAGGGTAACTTTCTAGGTGCAATCCCGTGGATATTCATGACCAAAGGAGGTCTTTTTTAACACGATGGACAAAATTTTGTTGTTTGGCAAGATCGGAATTCTCACTGAAAAGTGAAATAACTAAATATTGTAGAATATGTCTATAACCTACCTTTAGGGGTCTATGTAGAAGCTACCAAAAAGTAATCAACCACTCGAAGATGTATAATAATAATGTAAGTTAGATGTAATGGCATGTTTACTTTCAGGACTGAAAACCATTAATTAAAACGCTCTTTTACCAAAGATCCAGAATTTCTGGAATACAAAAAATACAATCGGCATTTCACCATTCATTCCGCAGGATAATTCGCTTTCACCAAACTACTGAGCTCGCAAATATTTGATACATATAGCACAAAATATACTGCCTTCATCTCACATTACGAATACAAATGAAATATACGCAGAAATCAAAATTTTCTGCTAATTCGAAATTTTAAATTTATATATATATATATATATATATATATATATATTATTTGAGGGAATATTATTTCTAACTTACAGGGAAAAGTTCAATTTAGAAATACTAAATCAAATTTCACAAAATATAATATACTAGCAGCATAGCCCGGCGTTGCCCGGGTATGTAAGAGCCCCTAGCAGGCAACGACTAATCCCAATCTAGACCTTTCCCTCTAGAGAACGAAGGCGCATGTGTAGGTTGCAATGTCTTCTCTTCACTCCCAAATAACTATCAAACAGCTATCGATAATTCAACCCAACCAATTCCTACCAGGAAGAAATTACATTCGAGACTTTACCCCCAAAACCGCCACTTCTGCTAATAGCTGCTGCAGCCGCAAGTTATTCGAATACTTTTTTTGTTTACACTTTTTTTATAACTACCAGCCCAAACGTTTTACCTTAAATGTTTGACGTACCCTAAGGGTCCTCGGACGCTACTTGCAAACTCTTGGTTTATTATAAACTGCTTTTGTCGTGTGCACCAAAAAACCTTTTCCATTCGTTTGTACAGTTTGGTCACTTTTGACTTTTTCGTTGTTGCCCGCTTTTTTGCCGTTTTTGTACATTTTTATACATTTTGGGATACGTACCACACGTGTTCCGAGAGTTAAAAAGTTCGAGTTGCGTCCCTCAGACAGTCTGTAGAAAATGTGTTGCATATAAAAAGCTTAGATTCTCGACCCATGTCGAATTTATCGATTTTTTTCTCAGAACTGGGGGAACTTTTCAAAATTTTCGCTGCGTTAGTTTTGAATTATGACATTGGGCTATGTGTGTGTCAAGTTTCATCAGAATCGGTTGGAAGCCGTGGTCAGGGTGAGGGTACAACCTGACAGACACACAGATAGACAAACTGCCGTTTATATATATATATATTATATATATATATATATATATATATGAATGAGAAAAAAACACCTTTTATCAATTCAAATAAAACCCAATTAAATTAGACCATCTAGAAAATTACATATAATAGAAATATTAAAATTCAAATGACAATAATATACTGATGAGTAAGTAAATTGCAAAATAATAATAACAACGTATATATTTGGTAGAATAACAAATATATACGGTTTTATTAATCATTGGTATATTATTGTATTACATGTAATTTTCTAGGTGGTGTAATTTAATTGTTCATTCTGAATTGATTAAAGGTGCTTTTTTCTAACTTATATTTATATATATATATATATTATTATTATTATTATTGTTATTATTATTATTATTATTATTATTATTATTATTATTATTATTATATTATTAGTATGGCAATTGCACGAAGCTTAACTGTTACTGGTGCTGTGATCGAATGGGACTTTTTAGCCCAGCTAAGATCTACAATGTCTTGTACAAAATTGGCAACTAAAACGTTTACTGGTAATAGCCGCTACAGTTGTAATATATATATATATATATATATATATATATATATATATAATATATATAATATATAATATATTATAATACCAATTAAGGATGAACACGAAAAAGTGGACAGTCAACATGCTAGATATAGACGTCAAATCGCCAATTCTCACAAAAAGTCTATGTTCTCAGATCAACTCAACACAAAACCAAAACAATAAACAAGTGAAAAATATACGAAATAAATATTTACCCATGTGACTAAATTCAGTTTCGGCTGTTATTTTCCGCAAGGAAAAGTGCAGCCATCATCAGCATGGTCCCATATAAAATGTAATTTGCTGTACTAAATGCCAACACGATACCGAAATATCGCGTGCATGGCGTACGGCCTATTACATTTGAAATATATATTTCAAATGTCTCTAATTTATATGGGACCATGCTGATGATGGCTGCACTTTTCCTTGCGGAAAATAACAGCCGAAACTGAATTTAGTACATGGGTAATATTTATTTCGTATATTTTTCACTTGTTTATTGTTTTGGTTTTGTGTTGAGTTTGATCTGAGAACATAGACTTTTTGGGGAGAATGGCGATTTGACGTCTATATCTAGCATTTTGACTGTCAATTTTCGTGTTCAGTCCTTAATTGGTATATATAAATATTTTAATCTTCGGATTCTTTCTTTAATATGCCGACCACTGGTTCTATTGATAAATATCAATTTTTACCCTAAATTTAATGTATATAAATATTTGTTCTCTAACCGATAAATTAACTGCTGCTAACTATTAGCTGCAGGCTAGTTTTCTCGGGTCTTCATCGCGCCAAAATTAGAGACATTTGAAATATAATTTCAAATGTAATAGGCCGTACTCCATGCACGCGATATTTCGGTATCGTGTTGGCATTTAGTACAGCAATTACATTTTATATGGGACCATGCTGATGATGGCTGCACTTTTCCTTGCGGAAAATAACAGCCGAAACTGAATTTGTACATGGGTAAATATTTATTTCGTATATTTTTCACTTGTTTATTGTTTTGGTTTTGTGTTGAGTTTGATCTGAGAACAGAGACTTTTTGTGGAGAATGGCGATTTGACGTCTATATCTAGCATGTGACTGTCCACTTTTTCGTGTTCAGTCCTTAATTGGTATATATAAATATTTTAATCTTCGGATTCTTTCTTAATATGCTAGACCACTGGTTCTAATTGATAAATATCAATTTTTACCCTAAATTTAATAATATATATATATATATATATATATATATATATATATATATATATATATATATACGTGGCTTAAATCAAAGTACAAGAATGTTTATTTGCTACATTGTTATTCCATTTTACTTATTACATCTTAGTTGATTTAAGCACATGTAATACTTTCTGTCACCTAATTATAGTACGAATGCAATAATTACGGGAATGAAGATATAATTAATACCTGAATGTTTGTATGTAAATCTTTGGCTCTTGTGACAAAACTCATTCACTTTTGCATCTGCACAGAGGCAAACTTATTCCGAGTACAATTATACAGGAACACACACATACATGTAGCACTTCGTGCCTGACTCTATACTTGTAAATTTTCGATGCTCGAAATTTTCCTTTTCCTGAGTCAGGTTGTAACTTCTGCTGAATAAGCATGATATAAATTGTGTATATACCCTTATTTTTATTTCAGTATATTCTGTTTGAACTATTAAACTTTCACATACGTACTCATCTGTATTAATAATACCAGATTTAGTTCAATGGTACTGGCTAAAGAAATTTAGTAGTTCACATGGGAAGATAAGGGAACAACTTCAGGATTGCCTTAATGGAGGAATAATATCAGATTGGATTACTAGAGGGTGGACAATACTTTTTAAAAAGGATAATAGCAAGGGTAATATAGTTAATCATTAGAGACCAATCACTTGCTTACCATTCACGAGGAAGCTGTTAAAAGGAAGCTGTTAAGAAAATCCCTGAGGAAAAGTGGTCTGGTATAGGTATGGAACTGACTTTACAATTTAAGCAGGACCATTTCGACCAGCAGCCTGATCTAATCGATCTCCCGGATGAGACTCGCCTGCCGGTGTTAGTGGAGGGTAGAAAGCCAAAATACCATATATGTGGGTCTGTAACTCCCTTAAAGGCTTCCTGCCCTAAATCAAGATACATATATTCCTACTATTATCAACACTACAAAGACCACAAATTCAAAATCATGAACAAGTGCTCAAGAATCATATACCTACAATCACACCCACTGCCAAATCATGACAAATAATAAGCTACCCCCCCCCACAAAAAAAAAGTTGTCACTGAGAAACGAGCTTCTTCGGAATAATTTACCTCCCAAGCAAACACAGACTGCAATGACATGGAGAAAGAAGAACTGAACGAGCAATGGCTCACGGTGACAAAAGTTGGTACGCAAAAGAGCGGGGGAGAGTACATATACCTACTCCAAGAAATCAACAAAGCCATATTCTGAAACCACAACTGCGACACAATTCACAACCACTCTAACAAAAACAACATGACAAAAAAAAAAAACAACTTCAAAAACCATGATATCAACAAAAACTTCAAAAACATTGACATCAACAAAAACTTCAAAAACAGTGACAGCAACTACAAATTTAAATCACAGAAACACATAAACAACCAATTACAGAACTTGAAAAAGCAAGTATATTCATCAGACTGCAGACGGCATGTATCCATGAAGTTCATTTTTGTGAACGAGTGCAACGGGGAATTGATGGATTTTGTAAGTCGAAACGAAAACAAAAAAGAGACAGCGGGAAAGGAATCAACAACCTCCGCCTCGCCTTATGCGATACATCGTAGAAAGGGTTGGCACTCACGCTGGCTTCGAAAGCTTTTGACAGTTTCGAACATCGCTTAATGCGGCCGGTTTTGGGCACATTTTTAGAGGCTGGATTGCTGTTGAAAGTAAAGGGACACATATCGGAACCATTTAGCGTCGCACGTTCGGTCCTTCAGGGCTTCCCGCTGTCACCTCTTCTCTATGTGCCAGCTCTCGAAACACTGTTACAGGAATTGGATCAGTTAAAAGGCCTCCACGGACGACGTCACTGTCACGGTGTCACAAGAATCCGAAGTGGAGACGGGCGGCTCCATTTTAAGAGAATATTAGTCGGTTACAAAGGTCAAAATCAACACCGATAAGTCGGTGGGCTTCCTACTGGACTCCTGTAGAGGCACATCGTTGTCGTCGGATGCTGCTCTAAAAGACCATTTAAACTGGTAGAGGTTTGGTACGGTCCTGACATCCAGTTGGATATGAAATAGAAAGAGATTGGGCACCTTCCTCATTATCCACCCTGAAGGTCTGAGCTGTAGCAGACCCCGATCGGTCCTTCAATCTACCGCCCTACTCTCAGTTAGTACGTACCTATTTCTTTACTACCCACAAGGGGCTAAACACAAAGAGGAGAAACAAGGACAGACAAACGGATTAAGTCGATTACATCGACCCCAGTGCGTAACTGGTACTTATTTAATCGACCCCGAAAGGATGAAAGGCAAAGTCGACCTCGGCGGAATTTGAACTGAGAACGTAATGGCAGACGAAATACGGCTACGCATTTCGCCCGGCGTGCTAACGTTTCTGCCAGCTCGCCTCAGTTCGTACGTACCTGCCTCGACGTGTGCCGAGATGCAGGCCACCCGACTTATCCTGATTAATATATGGTCTTGTCACCGTTTCATGCTTCGTTAGGGTGGTACTGACCACTTCGATTTCCGAGCTGTCCGAAACTATTATATTGAGGTAGTCAACAAAAGCCGACACAAATCTTTCACACCTTCGTTCACACAGGCTTTCCCTCGAACTTCCATAGTAATTGTTCGAGAGCCAGAACCTACAGAAGGGGTGAGAGCGGACATCCTTGACGGAGCGAATGGGCGATATCAAACGATTCTGATTATTATTATTATTATTATTATTATTATTATTATTATTGAGTGAGAGAGCAGTGCATGCCATCAAAGTGACACTGGGGTAAAATATACGAAGCCCAATATACCCATCATGACTACCCGTCTGATAAAGGTACACCAGGCACATGCATCACAACCATATGTGCGCGGCATGGTGATCTTATATCAAGATAAACAGCACATGACCTTGCAGGTGGGGCCCAGTTAGAATTTTCTTCAGGTTGAGTAGCCCATCCCGCTCAAACGGTCCCTGAATAAGGGTTGTTTAAGGATGTTGAAAGAACCACCCATGTTTCCAGAGGTGAACTATTCAAACCCTAAAGAATCCCTCTCAACACATGGCCATGATGCTCCCCCACTACTTCTGCTCGTGATCAGAGATGCACATATCGTCAGCCACAAAGGGACATGCTCAACTGGTTAAGGTCAAACAACTGACAAGCAAATCTGTGGTATTGAGCAGAATATTTGCTGTAGCCCTTATTATTATTATTATTATTATTATTATTATTATATTTACTACTACTATTATTATTTTTATTTTATTATTATTATTATTATTATTATTATTATTATTATTATTATTATTATTATTATTATTATTATTATTATTATTTTATTATTATCATCATTATTATTATTATTTAGGCAGGTAGCTCGCAGGACAAATTTCAGCATTTCCTCCGACTTTACGTTCTGAGTTCAAATTCCACCGCGGTCGATTTTGCCTTTCATATTATTAGAGGTCTCTAAATTAAGTACCAGTTGAGCACCAGGGTTGATGTAATCGACTTTTACCCACCCACAAATCTGTTGGCCTTGTACCAAATTTTGAAACCTTTTATTATTATTATTATTATTATTATTATTATTATTATTATTATTATTATTATTATTATTATTGTTTTGATTATTATTATTATAATTATTATTACTATTATTATTGAGTGAGAGAGCAGTGCATGCCATCA
>NC_043015.1:727841-759880 GCF_006345805.1 Octopus sinensis
GTACATATGTATATCAACCAATTCAAATATTGAATTATTATTGTTATGGCCTAATTGACTGTCAGATAAATTCATTCGTTCATTTTTTTCCTGTTTACTTTAATCCTGCGGAGGCGCGTGGCTAATTGATCAGGGTGCTGGACTCCTGATCTGAAGATTATGGTTTCGAATCCTGGACTAGGTGATGCGTTGTGTTCTTGAGCAAGACTCTTCATTTAACGTTGCTCCAGCCTACTGAACTCGAAAAAATAAGTAACACTGGGACGGGCAGGTGTCCCGTCCAGACGGGATATATATATGCCATGGAAACAGGGAGTCCGGCCGTTATGAGTCCATATGACTCGTGAAGGAACATTACTTTTTCACTTTACTTGTTTAATCCTCAGTTTTCATCAAGAACTTAAAAAAATAAATCAATGACATACTCTAGCTTATTTTTTGCCTTCACGGTGAAAATCGTCAATTCTTGTCTCGAAGAATTCATCCCACCAAGTTTTCAACTGAACGTTGTTGTTGACAGAAGTGCCTTGCAACTTGTTGGAGATGATAGGTAGGAAGCCATACCAGGAGAATGCAGTGGTCTGCAGTAGAACCTCCCACTCAAGCTGGTGAATAACTCTTTTGGTCTAATATTCGATGTGTAATCGAGCATCATCGTGTCGAATACACAAGCTGTGAGACCATTTGAGTCGCTTCAACTGGATTGCCACGTTGGGATGGTTCATCACTGAACGTAAAGGTCTATGTGAGACAAGCAGTTGTTTTAATATCATTTCATAGTATATTAGTTCTTACCAAGCCCACCAAACGTATCGGAACTGAACCATTGTTTCCTCTGTTCCATAATGACATAAAGGCACCATTTCCCGTCGTCGGTAAGGAAATCTTTGTGCCCGTGAACAACATTATGTGAAATGAACAAACTGGTGAACAAACGTCTATAAGAAATTTCATCAAAACTTCTACATCCTTCCCCTAAATGATTTTCTTCAAACAGACATTAATTTTTCACGCTCTCCTGTCTATTCTGAGTGCACGTCTGACTTCATGCGTTACTTGCACACTGTACAAACGTACTGTCTTCTAGTTTTCTTCTCTTATTCGATAGTATAAAAGATGCATGGGCTTATAAGACAAAGACTAATTTCAGATGCTCATACTAAATAAACATTTTAGTCTGCTAAATCTTGTGAAAGACTGAACTTCCTGTATAGGATACGAGATAGCATTTTGAAACATTTTTTTGTGAACAAAGGTGTGAAAATATTAAATACTTGTAGGCACACGATGTTCCGTTATGGAATCATAATACAACAGAGTTGTATTATGGCCGAATCGTTAGCACGCCAGGCGAAATGCTTAGCGGTATTTCGTCTGTCGTTATGCTCTTAGTTCAAATTCCACCGAGGTCGACTTTGCCTTTCATCCTTTCGGGGTCGATAAATAAAGTACCAGTTTCGCACTGGGGTCTATGTAATCGACTTAGTCCCTTTGTCTGTCCTTGTTTGTCCCCTCTATGTTAGCCCCTGTGGGTAGTAAAGAGATATAATACAACAGAGTCCTTAATTCGTTATATACATAGACTGAAGCAAAAATGTAGGTTCCTTTGATATGAATTTTTTGGGTTTTAAATTTTCTGATAGATAAATGCGGAAGTCAAGTACCGATAGGATTTGAACCCAGAAAGTAGACTATGTTAGCGTAATATCGGAAGGTATTTGGCCCACTTCTCTACCATTACTGTTAATCTGCCTCACTGTAACATAGAATATTATGATTTTTTTTTGTTTTTGGTTTTTTTATTTTTTAAAGAAGGAACAATTCCACCGATCTATATCGAACAGCATAGTAAATTATCGTAATACGCAGATTATTTCGCAAAACCTCATTTAGTTATTGAAAATTACAGAGATACAACAGAAAATGTCTCATAGTAACCGGCACCAACGATTTCGATATCAGTTCTTCAATAATTTCTCTTTAGAAAAAAAGTATGTATTTCGCCTTTTTTTTTTTAACCATTTTTACAGATTTTTAGCCGAGTGTTGCCCTAAAATAAGACTTCAGATTTCTCTTCAAAGCTTGAAAAATCAAAGAACCTACATTAACTGCTCTGATAGTGGTTGCAATATCTAATCCACGGAATGGATTTTTCGGGGATGGTGATGGTGGTGACGGTGGTGATTGAGTGGGATGGCGGTGGGCGAAAGTGATGCCTGTCACATCATAGTTTTATATTCGGATATTCCAATATTCCAATACATCAGTATCCATTTAATTCATATTTTTCTTTACGATTTTTTTGTATATATGTTCTTTACGTTGTTGAATAATTACAAACTTCTGACAGAAATATCACTCAGTAAATCTTCTATAAAATGTGTCATTACTGGAAGCTATGGTAAAATAATAATAATAATAATAATAATAATAATGGTGAAAAGCAAGAAAATAAGATATAAAACGATAACGTCAGCTCTGATTTATTTCAGTTGTTGACTAAGCAAAGGAATATATCAGACACACCTTCGCATTTTTACTCTCCATCTAACACTTAAAACCTCTTTCACTCATTCACCATTACGTAGTAATTGTACGAAGATGAAGTCCCATAATCTGATATCTCTTAAGTTGAATACTAATAGGTTTGTAAGTGGACAAATGGGAAGCGGGGGGGCGGGAGGAAATCGAAAATTCGGAAGTAAAAAGAAAGGAAAGAAAATATATTTATATTCACCATTTTTTTGCAGTAGACAATACAAAAAATATGGTAAACAAAGTAATAGGAACAGCTGGAATGGGAAAAAAAGTGAAAGCTGACATTACATGCAGAAGAACAATAACACTAGATCACTTTATTCTTTGAAGAAAGTGATATACACACACACACATATATATATATATATATATACATAGAGAGAGAGAGAGAGAGAGAGAGAGAGAGAGAGAGGTGGCCACATATCTAATACATGCTCACACGCACGCATATATGTATATATATATACATACATATATATATAATATATATATATATATATGTATATATATATATATTGATATATATATATATATATACATATATGTATACATATATATATATATTATATATATATATATATATATATATAGAGAGAGAGAGAGAGAGAGAGAGAGGAGAGAGAGATATACATACATATATATATATATATTATGTATGTATGTATGCATTTAGAAACACCCCACGGATATATGTTATCAAACATAGTCGACATTCATGATCAGGTATATTAAACTTTAAAATGCTGATATGGAGAAATAAGAAAGAAAAAAAAAGCAAATACAAAGCTATTTCTTTCGAGCAGAATGACATGACCTGCAAGCTAAGATTACATTTGTTATTGGAAAGTGGGAAAAATCTGAAGACTATCCCAAGTAGACTATAATGAATATACAGAAGTATTTGAAGGAATTCGATAAACACCTGGAGAATGATATCAAAATATTTTGGTCATAAAAAACTAACTAGAAGCTAATATTAACTAATATAAATCGCTAAAGTTCGACAAGGATTGTGAATATGTAAATAATGCGAAATACAGTTTAGTGCACTGACAAACAGCAATAAGTCTTAAATAGCAACACAGATTTCTACAGGGAAAACTAGGATTGTTATTTTCTCTTTTACTCATTTACGTGTTTTAGCTTAAAGGCTGATTCTTTTTCTCTTGTTTGTTTTTAATCTAAGAATAAGGCGTCTTCAAAAACCATTTCTATATTATCCACGATGAACTGAACTCAAAATGTTAATGATAGGAGAAGACTATGGGATGCTTGATCGTTATTCCTATGAGGTATCATGTTAGCTTCTTCTTCTTCTAATCAGGACTCACGCCATTAACCACAAAGTATAATCTCTAATTCAAGCCTACTCTAAGCTACTAAGAATGCGTGTGGCAACTTGAAGATCCACACACCACACGCGATACACTGGCGGTTGCACGGGTGCGAAGGCTACGTTGTTATCTCCATTCCGTAAACGGTTGCTTTTAACGGGTGGAGAGCTGAACCATCCTGGGGTACAGAGGATTCGCAATCTAGAATAGAGTCTGAAAGTTTACCACACCATTGTGGGTTACACCAGGGTTCCTCTGCTTTGCGGCAGTGGTAAGAATAAAGAGTGAGAGAAAGTTGTGGTGAAAGAGTACAGCAGGGTTCACCAACCTCTCCCACCGGAGCCTCGAGGAGCTTAGGTGTTTTTGCACAATAAACACTCACAATACCCGGTCTGGGAATCGAAACTGCATTCTTACGACAGCGAGTCCTCTGCCCTAACCACAGGGCCATTGCGCCTCCACAGCTGATCCTGCTGTCTCAAAGAGAAGAAATTTAACATAACAACCAAGTACTCAGAATTTTTATTCTCTAGTTTCAGCTCAGAGCTGCGGCCATGCAGATGCACCGCCGTTTATACATATGCTGTAAGATTATTGCTTTCAAAATTTTACACAAGGCTCGTAAATTTTACAGAGAGGCTTAGCTGATTACATCCACTCCTGTAATCAAGTGGTTCTTATTTCATCTACCCTGAAGGGATGGAAGGCAAAGTGACCTCGGCGGTATTTGAACTCAGAACGTAAAGACAGACGAAATACTGCAATGCATTTTGCCCGGCATGCTAAACATATGCAGTTAGAATATGACTTCTAATTCCTACATACGCTGAACACCAATTGCATATTACTTATATGGCGAACTGGTAAAGTCTGTAGAGCACCAGATAGAACATCATAGTTTATTGTTACGATTCTCTGCACTTTGAATTCAGATTGTATCTTGGGTAAATTTGACTTTTATCATTTCGGATCTGATAAAGTGTATCAGCTGAATTGGGTGGCTTTTCGAATCTGTAAGAAGTTATCCAAAATATCTTCCATTATTTTCTGCAATTCCTTGTATTCTGTATTTGGTAGAGTCGTTAGCATGCTGGACGAGGTGCTTAACATTATATTGCGCTCGACGCTACGTTCTGAGTTCAAATTCGGCGGAGGTCGACTTTGCCTTTCATCCTTTCTGGGTCAATAAATTAAGTACCAGTGAAACACTGGGGTCGATGTTATTGATTCATCCCCTTCCACAAAACTGTTGCTCTTGTTGCAAAATTTGAAACCATTATATATAGTACTATTTATTTTGATTCCCTTCCTTAGAAGCAATTTACATCTTTCAAGTTCTGAAATTTCTTATAATGCAAAAAAATGCAACAGGTATGTTTCGTCTCAGAGCGACCCAAACCGTTTTTGTTCGTGTATATTTAACATAAGATTTTCTTCGAAAATCTTTCACATATTTAGCTATTGCTGAGAAATTTCCTAGGAGGAACATTCCCTAGAGCAGGCAGGTTACCTCGATTACCAAACAGCATTTCAAATTAAGTAGTCGTTTTACATCGCAAGCACCCACCTTCGTTTCTTCTCCGGCCAGTACAAACAGTTCTGCTGGATATACAGTTTCAAGAAGACCAGGGGTTGGACATGAATCACAAAGATGTTTCTGAGAATCTTCCTTAGATTCTTGAGCATTCCCTAGAACAGGCATAACTCTGTTTGACTAGGTATGCGTGTCTGGCTATATATGAGCGGGTGACTATGTATATGTCTGGGAGTGTATGTACCAGTAATTTTGACCGGAATCCGGTTGATATTTAAACTCTTTTGTCTATGAACGGAGGCAAAGACCCTAATATGTGAGGTTATTTCCCAATTAACAAAGTAGAAAATATTAGGCAATGAAACAAAACACATGATGCCCCAGCATAATTATAGTCTTATACGCTGAACCAATAAAGTATGAGCGGCTGTATGCCTTTCTTTCTCTCCTACTTTATTTATTTCACTCTCTTTCTCTCTCTCTTTCTCACTCTCTCTAGCTCTCTCTGTAACTCCAATGTACGTATGTATGCATTTATATGTATGAATGTATGTATGTATGTATGAATGTATGTATGTATGTATGTATGTATGTATGTATGTATGTATGTATGTATGTATGTATGTATGTATATGTCTGTGTGTGTATGTGTGTCTGTGTGTATGTATGTGTGTATATGTATATATACATATATGTTTTATATATATTTTCTTTTATTCTTTAATTTATTTCAGTCATTTGACTGCGGCTATACTGGAGCACCGCCTTTAGTCGAGCAAATTTTCCCCAGTCATATTTTAATAAGCCTAGTACTTATTCTATCGTTCTTTCTTTGCGAACCGGTAAGTTACAGGGACCTAAACACACCAGCAGCGGTTGTCATACACAGACACACAAACATATACACATATATAGGACGGACTTCACAAGGATTTGGTCGGCCCGAGGCTATAGTAGAATATAGTAGAAGACACTTTCTCGAGGTACCATGCAGTGGGACTGAACCCGGAACCATGTGGTTGGTAAGCAAGTTACTTACCACGCTCCTATTCCAGTGCCTCACACACACACATGTGAGTTTGTGCCTGTGTTTGTGTACATACATATATATATATATATATATATATATATATATATATATTATATATATATATATGTATGTATTTATGTATGTATATAAGTGTGTATGTTTGTGTACATATATATATATATATACATATATTCATATACATGTAACTATGTTTCGCAAGTTATATACACATTCGTAGATATACATACACACACACACATATATATATGTATATGTATATCTATCTATATATATTATATTAAATATATGTATGTATGTATGTATGTATGAATTCGTATGTATGTAATTATGTACACATGCATGTATATTCATGCAGAATGATATACACTTATATCTACATGTGTAATTCATTATGTCTTTGTGATCCTCTCACCTTTGTCAGTCGCATGACAGTCCTGTGATCAAAGGGGCGTTTCAGAGTGTAACATTCCTCTGATTCCTTCGTCATATGCCGACACTTCACATAGTTTTATTTATTTACTTTTACAAAACATACTTTAAATTTTCCTGTAAAATATCTTGTTGACAGCAAACGAATTTCGTAGGAACTTCATTTTCTATTAATTTTTCCTCTGCTTTTTTTTTTCTGATACTACCTTCCATTAACTCTTTCGATCCTCTTGTCCAACTCACTGCTTCTGGCTCTGTGTTTCACTGTGTTGCTTTCTGGCTGCCTCTATGTCTGTCCGGCAGTCTTTCTACCATCTCTCTTTCTCTCTCTCTCTCTCTCTCTCTCTCTCTCTCTCTCTCTCTCTCTCTCTCTCTCCCTCTCTAAGTATCTATAACATGCTTTTTCAGAAAATGCGGAAACCCTTCATCATATTTTTGTATGTTATACTCTCACACTAGTGTACCAATCTAGTGCTAGATAACAAGATCCTAACACGCATAAAATCACCCACACGTTCCCTCATGCACTAACATATAGACACACATGCTCGCACACACATACACACACACACACACAGAGACACACACACACACAGATACACACACACGCACACACACACACCACAGTATGCTACACAATGAGACAACCCAAGTAAAACCACTTAAAAAAGATTCCAGCAATTCCTTAGAAATTTCAAACATCTTATATTTCAGTACAATTTAAGATACGTCTATTATTTCGGACTATTTTTGGTTTATTAGTCTCTAATTTTCCTGTTCATAAATATCCAAACAAGCGTATACGCTTGTTTATAGCAGACTTCATAATATGACATGCTTGTGATGTATTCTACTTGCCATTCCGTGGAGGCGCAATGGCCCAGTGGTTAGGGCAGCGGACTCCCGGTCGTAGGATCGCGGTTTCCATTCCCAGACTGGGTGTTGCTAGTGTGTATTAAGCGAAAATACCTAAAGCTTCACGAAGCTCCGGCAAGGGATGATGGTGGCGAACTCTGCTGTACTCTTTCGCCACAACTTTCTCTTACTCTTTCTTCCTGTTACTGTTGAATCTGTATTTCGAAGGGTCAGCTTTGTCACACTCTGTGCCACACTGAATCTTCCCGAGAACTGTGTTAATGGTACACGTATCTGTGGAGTGCTCTGCCACTTGCACGTTGATTTCACGAGCAGGCTGTTCCGTTGATCAGATCAAATTGAACTCTCGATATCGTAACCGACGGTGTGTCACGACTTGCAATTTCATTTTCTACTATATCAGTATAGCTTCCATTCTTATTCCCTGTGGAATGTTATGTAAAATTTCAGTACCATTCACAAGAGTTTTTCTATTTCTTTTTATATTTTCGCCCTCTATCCCAAGGTTTTGTGATAGCACTTTTTGTTAAATATTTTGTCAACTGAGAAGTAAATGTACTTCTGTAGACAATGTAATCTTTCGCGTAGTGTAGTTTACAGATTGCATCTTTTCAGTGAAAATTCTTTTACTTAACTAATATAAGCCTTATTCTTTATTTTTTCTGGATAAGGGGGATTTTTTAGATTAATCAACAATATTTCATTCTACTGTTATTATGATATATGATATTAGGTAGCGATTATCTGTAACAGCCACTCTGCCGTTTGCGACGAAGAGACTTCCCTTTGTCCAATCAAAAGAGGAGGCTGTTCATGAAGTTGACGTGTATGCAGCTGAGCACTCAACATACACGTTTACCCTTAAAGAAGTTCTCAGAGAGATTCAGCATGATACAGTATAACAAGACTGGCCCTTTGAATTGCAAGTACAATTCCCTTTTGCCACCAGATTGGGCTGGTGCGATGTGAAATAAAGCATCCTGTTTGATGACAACACGCACCGCCTATATCGAAGTCTCGACCTAAAGATCGTGAGGCGAAAATCCTTAAGCACTAAACTACGAGACTTCAAACACAATGGTTAGTTATGTTACATAAGTAGAGTAATCCCTCGCCATATCGCGGTTCACCTATTGCGGTTAACCTGTCGCGGTTTATTATTTAAGCTTACGTCGATTCCTTCGCGGTGTTGATTTGCATTTATAATAAAATAAATATATACAAATTATAATAATAATAATAATAATAATAATAATAATAATAATAATAATAATAATAATAATAATAATGATGATGATGAGATGATAATAATATAATAATAATAATAATAATAATAATAATAATAATAATAATAATAATAATAACAACAACAACAATAATAATATACAGTACAGTACTGTTTCTACTTCACGGATTTTCACCTATCGCGAATAAATAAATACCAGGCTTATAAAGAATAAATCCTGGCGTCGATTTATTCGACTAAAACTCCTGAAGTTTTTGCCCCAGCTTGCTTGCAGTCAAATAACAGAAACAAGTGAAAGAATGAAAGAATTTCGTGTACGTATGTATATACGCACACATATATAAATTGTGTACCGTAATTTTGTGATCTAAGTTCATGTTAGATCTCAGTTCGGAAGCAAATAGAAGGCAGAAAATATTTCCAAGATCATTTTGAAATCTACCACTGTACTCATCGCTTTTCTTTTCCCAAAATATATATATTTCTTTACTACCCACAAGGGGCTAAACATAGAGGGGACAAACAAGGACAGATAAATGGATTAAGTCGATTATATCGACCCCAGTACGAAACTGGTACTTTATTTATCGACCCCGAAAGAATGAAAGGCAAAGTCGACCTCGAAGGAATTTGAACTCAGAACTTAACGGCAGACGAAATACCTATTTCTTTACTACCCACAAGGGGCTAAACATAGAGGGGACAAACAAGGACAGATAAATGGATTAAGTCGATTATATCGACCCCAGTACGAAACTGGTACTTTATTTATCGACCCCGAAAGAATGAAAGGCAAAGTCGACCTCGAAGGAATTTGAACTCAGAACTTAACGGCAGACGAAATACCTATTTCTTTACTACCCACAAGGGGCTAAACATAGAGGGGACAAACAAGGACAGACAAAGGGATTAAGTCGATTAAATCGACCCCAGTGCGAAGCTGGTACTTTATTTATCGACTCCGAAAGGATGAAAGGCAAAGTCGACCTCGTCGGAATTTGAACTCAGAACGTAACGGCAGACGAACTACCACTAAGCATGAAGCCCGGCGCGCTAACGTTTCTGCCAGCTCGCCGCCTTTTTTCACAATATATATATTCATTATCTAATGTATAGAATGTGGTAATGCCTTTAATTGTCACTTGATCTGTAGTAACTAACATACTTGAATTTTGGGAATGGAACATCTTTACACTGTCACTCTCTCTGAATGAGAATATAGCTAAACATTTAAAAAGCGACGGCCAACAAAAGCTTGTTCATAGTGATATGAACAGTATATTATATGATGTGTTTTCACTCTATTCCAATTTATATTTATGATGTCCGTTGTTGGGATGTTCCTGCAAAGTTCTTGGATATCCTTGCTTGAAATGTTACAATGTTAATCAGCATCCTGAAGAAATTTCCTGTAGCTACTCTGCTGATCTTGTATTCTATCTAAATGGTAAATAATTCTTTATGACCTCCAGCTTGCGTTTGTTACGTCTGTTTGCGTGCGTCTTTGATTTTGCGAGATTTTAGGTCACAAAGGATAATTTAGTTACGCCGTCTTAATAGTACCATAAGCGTATGCAGGTCTAAAACTCTCCTTCTCTGAAGTGGAAGTGGATCTCTCCTATCTTATCGTTAGAGGCAATAATTAATTTATTCAGTTTAGCTTGTAGTTGAGCTCGCTATCTTTATAAGCGTTGACGAATCGGCCATTAACGTCAACTATGCTATTTATGTTCATGATATATTCATCGTTATCCATATTAATTATTTTCAGGATCGTTTATGACATAGTTCAAAGCATATGAACAATAAGCCATTATCAGCATCATTTATTTTGAAGACGGGATGGTGAAAGCCTAAAAAGGTTTATAATACATTAATTGATTTTTGGAATGTTATCAATCCAAAATAGACTTATTCCGCTAATAAAGAGATTTGAAAAATATGATACAAAGACCGAACCTAGAATTGCACGCGATGCGTCTAGAAAACTCCTCCCTCGTAAACACTAACACCGTCTTTTCTATTATATTCGAGACTTCTTATCAGGTTCATATCATGGAGCCTATAGTTAGCGATTCCTCTATGACACGCTCCCTCAATCAAAATCTGCGTATCTTCACGTTTTGACGCCAATTCCGTACGCATCTATCATGCAGAGATTCCTAAAATATCCAAAATATTTACCACAGTCTACGTACATTCAACGGTATAAAGCACAACCATTATAGGGAGAAATTATCTTACATACAGAGAGAGCATCAGAAAACGAAACACACCTTAATGTCACCATTACTGAAATACAACCTATGAATACTAGGTTTCACACTCTCCGAAAATCTCTCCATCACAAGACTAGTCTCTTGCTTCATGACCACCAGATGCTAGGATTGCCTAACTATTAAAACTCTACAGTGACCAAGAAGGGAATAAAGAATTTATATTAGGAACAAACTTAGGTCTCCACTCTCACAACCCTTTTCAAGTGATACAAACGTTTCCAAGTTTTAGTAAGATTCTGTGATTAATCAAACTTCTGTTTTTATTTCTTGTTTCTTTTTTTTTATATTTCCCATTGTCTACAATAGGCGTAGGAGATGCTGTGTTCGTAAGTAGCTTGCTTTCCAACCACATGGTTCCGGGTTCAGTCCCACTGCGTGGCACCTTCGGCAAGTGTCTTTTACTATAGCCTCGGGCCGACCAAAGCCTTGTGAGTGAATTTGGTAGACGGAAACTGAAAGAAGCCCGTCGTATATATGTATATATACATATATGTACGTGTGTGTACATGTTTGTGTGTATGTGTTTGTCCCCCAACATCGCTTGACAACCGATGCTGGTGTGTAACTTATCAGTTCGGCAAAAACGACCAATATAATAAGTGCTAGGCTTACAAAGAATAAGTTCTTGGGTTGATTTGCTCGAGTAAAGACGGTGCTCCAGAATGGCCACAGTCATATGAGTAAAACATTATTATAAAAGCGCATACTGAACTAAATAATTTATTTCTATTAATTTCGGTCATGTAAAATGCTCTGATGATGACCATTGTTGTCACTTGAATAATACCACATTGGGGGTGGAGTAAAAATATGAAAATCACTGGCATTATAAAAGAGATAATTTGGGAAATGAAAAGGTGCTCATATTGATACAAGTTCTGCATTTCAACGGAAACAATCTGTAAGGGAGAAGAGAAGAAAGTGTGTGCGAACTCACATTGAATGGAGTTGTATGTGGCCCGAAAAATCCAAAAATACAAACTGAACTGGTAGCTATACAAAATATTAAGAGAAGAGACAGTATTTGCCAGTGTTTCAGTTGGTTGGCAATGGATTTCCATTGGTCACTCTGGTGGTCATGGTGTAGAATGCGATCAAGGCCTTATGCTTTGTAATGTCACATCTTGTGTTGTGTCCGAAAGGGAGTAATTTTCTTTTTGTGCCTTATAATGTAACACGCTCACCAGTAAAATTTCCACTTATTTCTTATTTTTATTTTCCTAAAATTTTCGTTGCGTCGTGCAAGGTTGCAAGATTCAACGAAAAGTTTATGAAAATAAAAATAAGAAGTAAGTGGAAATTTTACCGATGAATGTGTTACATTATAAGGCACAAAAAGAAAATGACTCTCCCCAGACACAACAGAATATGCTTCAACACACGAACCCTTATAAAGACTCTTGCAAACCAAATGCGAAAACGAAAAGTCACATCTGTTATCCCGTTAGAGTAATAGGACAACAGATTTTAAAACAGGTAAAAATATTTAAATTATTAAAGGCAAAAATCGAGACTTCATCAATATTATTTTCAGGCACAGGTGAATTACCTATCTAGATATAAATAAATATGCATATATTAGTAATGAGGTGACCTGGATCGTGTTAGAATATATAATTGACAGAATATAAATTAGAAATTATTGATTTACCATAATTTTATTTAGGACAAACAACACAATATGAATAAATAATTATATTAGAAAATGTTTTATATATCATACTGCAAATAGAAATATTTATTCTTCTGTAAAAAATGTTAAAGCTTCTGATTTTTATACGGTTAATATGACTATTAAAACCATGAAATATGAATGAACACCGTACGGTGGTATCCAATTGCTGTTTCGAATCAGTTGTAATCTGTTTCTCATTACATTTCCGAATCTGAATTTTATGCGTGTATCGTTTTCTAGCAAATGTAAGCGAGATGCATTGAACGAATAAGTATATAAAGGTTTTCATCTCTTGGAGAAAGGTCCTCCTCCAAAACCCACTAAAAAGTATTTGCTCGATCAGGAGTTATCACCCGGTGGGATAGAACCCGATCTTGCAAGCAAGAGGAGACGAAACGTTTGCGAATAATTTCTATATACTCTTTTAATTGTTTCAGTCATTTGATTGAGGCCATGCTGGAGCACCACTTTCAGTCGAGCAAATCGACCCCAGGACTTATTCATTGTAAGCCCAGTACTTATTCTATCGGTCTCTTTTGCCGAACAACTAAGTTACGGTAACGTAAACACACCAGCATCTGTTGTCAAGCAATGTTAGGGGGACAAACACACACACATAAACACACACACACACACACACACACAAACTCGCACATACTCACACACACATACACTCATACATACACACACATACACGCTCACAAACACACACGCACATATATATAAATATATATATATATATATTGTATATATATATATATATATATATATATATATATATATGTATATATATATGTATATATATATATATATATATAAATATATATATATACATATATATATACGACGGGCTTCTTTCAGTTTCCGTCTACCAATCCACTCACAATGCTTTGGTCGGATCGAGACTATAGTAGAAGACACTTGCCCAAGGTAAATCCGGAACCATGTGGTTGGCAAGCAAGCTACTTACCGCACAGCCAATCCTGCACTTATATCTATTTACATTGCATACCCCTGCGCCTATATATCTATTTGCAGTGCATACAAAGTAGAACGCAGTTTTGCATCTAATTACAATATATATAACAAGCTAAAAGTATGGAATAATAGGGTTAAATTGAGATGCAATATAATGTACATATTAATGAGTATGCAATTTTAACCGATGCGTAAGTATAAAACGAGTGAGCAGCACATGTTTTGTATCTAAATATGAATGGATTAATCTAGTTTGCAAGCTTTACTAGTTCCTGGTTGCATGTACTATACAACAAATACACGGACAATTATGCGTACATTCATTTGAATTATAGACGCACAACATGCACCAATGTATATGCATATATACGCGAGCAATGTTACCTATATATGTATGCATGTATGTATCTATGTATGTATGTATCTCTCTCTCTCTCTCTATATATATATATATATGTATTGTATATAATATATATATAATATATATATAATATATATATATATATATGATGGCCGTTCACTTGTGATTGAGGAAGACCGTCGTTGACGTTCAGGAACTTATATTTTGCATTTTCAGCTTAGTTGGTGGCTAATGAGCCTTGCTCTTGACAAGCACACACGACTGCAAACATTGCAAACCAAGCTTTCCCCATTCACTAAAGTGACTTCGAACTTTTGGTCAGGTAAGCCGTCACTCAATTTTAATGCATTTAAATTCATCTCGGCCTCATGTAGTCTCCGTTATGTTGAAAATTTGTAGGATATCGCAAGGTCTGTTGAATCATAATTAGACTTATGGTAGGTTGTCTTAGCAAGAATGTGTACAGAATATTTATTGATTCAATTTAAGAAGTGTTAATTGTTAGAATTGATTCACGCATGAAATGATTTGTAAGTAGGTGTATTTAGGTATGTCAGCTTCAGGTCATAAGGGTTAACAAGAGAATGTAGTTAGGTTGTTGGGTAACAGATTTGGTTGTGTTTAGATAATGATTGGATATTTTCCTTTTGGTTTGAACATGTGAAGTTTAAATCCCAGAATTCAGTGTAGTGTTTTCACATTTGTCATGAGATGCGTTTAGGGGTTTGTCAGTTTTTAAGGTATAAGAATTTAAATGTTCAGAAAAGGAATGTATGAAGATGGTAAAGTTTAGTAAGTAAACAGATTCGTATTATCCATATAATTTTTTATTTGTTTATATTGAGAGGTGTTGGTCATTATTTCAGCATATCGCATGGTCATTAGTATGGAAATTTTGGTAATTATACGTTTTAATGTTCACGATATTATTTATTTAGGTTTAAATTTTCTTGGTCAGCTTATACTTCACACATACACAGATATAGTCACACAAACACATGCACACATACATACGTAAATATGTACAAACACACTCCCTCTCACACACACATACACACACGCACAGATACCTACGAACAAACACATATGGGGGTGCACACGTATGAATATACGCATAAATATATATGTGGCTCCGCAGCTAGGGTCCTAATTTCATGAACGGTCGTGTGTGGAACAAGACACATGCTCCAGTCTACTCAGTAGGTAAAAATTAGCTTTACCCATAATTCAAAAAGCCAGCTGTGTCACACTGACTCTCCCTAAGATCCATGTTAAAGGCATGCGCATCTGTGGGGTGTTCAGCCAATTTCATGTTAATTTCAAGGGCAGAGAGTTTTCTCGATTGATCTGTAATGCTCGTTGTCGTAACCGCCAAAGGACCAGGCGTACACAAACACTCGCACGCTCACGCACACACAGACATATATATACACACACACTCACACACATATGTATATTTATGTATATGTATATAACTATACCCTTATGTTCATGTATATACGTGTATGTGCGTGTGTATATGTATATGTAGATAGACAGACAGATAAATAGTTAGGTAGGAAGATAGATTAATATATATCTATCTAACTATCTATATATATATATATATATTATATATATATATATATTATATATATATATATAGAGAGAGAGAGAGAGAGAGAGAGAAAGAGAGTGAGAGATAGAGAGGTAGATAGATAGATAGATAGATAGATAGAGAGAGAGAGAGACAGACAGATAGACATATAAATAGCTAGCTAGCTTGGCAGATAGATAGATAGATAGATAGATAGATAGATAGAGAGAGAGAGAGAGAGAGAGAGAGAGATAGATAGGCCGATGATTATCATTCTTACTACAAATTTTATTTGTTTACAATTATCAGAGTTAATTAGACGTATTATCTTACTTGTAGATATGTATCTTTTATTTTTTAGCACTTATTCATTCTATCACTCGCTGTGGTTGGTATCAATTCTATGGTCGTCCTTAACGCTCCCAACAGGTTTGCCCGTGGGCTGAGTTACACGACTCATCCATTACTTCCGTTGCGGCAACTAACAAGAATTTTGCCATTGGTCGCCACGCTGTGTGACTGGATGAAGCTATCTTTTGTTATGACCTGCTGGGGAATGTTAAAATGCTTCTCTCATTACGAGCGTCCATTCACGATGTGTATATTAGAGATATTATTTAAAAAAACATTTTCAGTTTAACATATTTCATAATTTTTGCCCTTTTAGCTATTTTTATTTCCCGGTTTCGTTATTAGCTCACATACAGTTTCTGTTATATTGAGCAGGTTCAGTTAATCTGATTTAGGTGATGAAACATCGGACGACCCTGATCCGGTGGCTGACAATGGGTTACTTATATAATACATGTTTTATTGTTTTATTTCCTAATTCTGATCGTTTTCCCTTGTGCCATAAATGATATTGACAGTCCTTCCAATTCTAGCACAAGTTTTTCCCTTTTCGAAGGGCTTTTTACAATTGTTAAAAATGCCCTGCGTGGTTTTCGATTTTCTGTGACGTTTGGCAGTTTATTGGGTCCTTAAGCACCTTCCGATAAAAAGGACACATATTCATACATATATACATGCATAAACACAGGAACACACATATATATACATACATATGTACACAGACACACGCGCACGCACACAGACACATACAAATATATTTACACAGAGCATGGATGTTTTCGGAAGGCCTGTTTAAATTTTTAGATAATTGATAGAGTTGAAATCTTCCGGAGCATTGGGTTGGCATAACCCAAATGGTTAATATAGAGAAAATTGAATATATTAATATTTGAAAGAGCAATGGATTAATTATCCATGTAATTGAAATGCTGAGTTTCTTTCATATTGTATAATTTCCATTCTGCTTCACAACGTAATATTGTAATGGAGAAGGACGGCGAGCTGGCAGAAACGTTAGCACGTCGGGCGATATGCTTAGCGGTATTTCGTCTGCCGCTACGTTCTGAGTTCAAATTCCGCCGAGGTCGACTTTACCTTTCATCCTTTCGGGGTCGATGAAATAAGTACCAGTTAAGCACAGGGTCGATATAATCGACTTAATCCCTTTGTCTGTCCTTGCTTGTCCCCTCTGTATTAA
Organism: Octopus sinensis; assembly: GCF_006345805.1. Classification (NCBI taxonomy): domain Eukaryota; kingdom Metazoa; phylum Mollusca; class Cephalopoda; order Octopoda; family Octopodidae; genus Octopus; species Octopus sinensis. Next base: position 745,268 of record NC_043015.1, read on the forward strand.
GCCCCTTGTGGGTAGTAAAGAAATAGGTATTTCGTCTGCCGTTACGTTCCGAGTTTAAATTCCGTCGAGGTCGACTTTGCCTTTCATACTTTCGGAGTCGATAAATTAAGTACCAGTTACGCACTGGGATCGATATAATCGAATTAATCCCTTTGTCTGTCCTTGTTTGCTCCTTGTGAGCAATAAAGACATAAGAAACGTTAGTGAGTCGGGCGGAACGCCTAGCGGTATTTCGTCTTTCTTTACGTTCTGCGTTCAAATTCCGAATTTGGGGTCCATCTAAATTTAAGATATTATCTAATGCACCTTAGGAGTGGCTGTGTATAGGCGCGGGAGTGGCTGTGTGGTATGTAGCTTGCTAACCAACCACATGGTTCCGGGTTCAGTCCCACTGCGTGGCACCTTGGGCAATTGTCTTCTGCTATAGCCCCGGGCCTACCAATGCCTTGTGAGTGGATTTGGTAGGCGGAAACTGAAAGAAGCCTGTCGTATATATGTATATATATATGTGTATGTGTGTTTTTTTTTTCTGTGTTTGTCCCCCTAGCATTGCTTGACAACCAATTCTGGTGTGTTTACGTCACCGTCACTTAGCGGTTCGGCAAAAGAGACCGACAGAATAAGTACTAGGCTTACAAAGAATAAGTCCAGGGGTCGATTTGCTCGACTAAAGGTGGTGCACCAGCATGGCCGCAGTCAAATGACTGAAACAAGTAAAAGAGTAAAAGAGTATAGTAATAATTAGGTGTAAGATTGCAATAAATGGATTCTATCTCTATATTAAATGATTTGTTGAACATTCCATGCTTATTAAATTATATAATTTAGAATGTGTGATTCCACTTAAATGGAGAGAATATATACAGCATTAAACGTAATTAATGGTGCTTCCAATATTATGCTTGATAACGGTAATTTGGTGTTTGTGGTATTGTAAATATTTAGACATGTACTAGATTTAGAAGGGTAACAAACATTAGGTATGAAATGGAAAAAGTCTGTGTGTTTCATTTTGCTGGGTTAATGACGGGGTTTCTCCAGGAAGACTGTTAGTCATTTCAATACCTCGCATTCGGAGAGAAATTCAAGTTTATTGACTGTGTTACTTTATGTTTAGTTCAAAAAGATATTTTCAAAGAATATATATTAATGTGACTGAAATCGCGGACATATGTTTGGCAAAAACTAATTTATATGACGTTAAAGTTGAATATCTGACAAGGGGACGGCACATGTTTTAAGGGGAGGTAATATGTTTATTTGTCTACTTTCACTTTCAGTATTATTTGACATGTTTGAATATAACAAAAACAGGATATGAGACCAAGCAACAAGGTTCTATTGATCAAGCATTGATAAAGTATACGACAGAAGAATGTTCAACAAATAACGTACTGATATATCCATTTAGAAGTTACTGCATGTATATATAAACGATATATACATATTAACATATGTTTGTATGTATATATATATATATATATTATATATATATCTATATATATATATATATAATATATATATATATATATATATATATATATATGAATGTATGTATGTATGTATGTATATCCATGTATGTATGCATGTATGTAAATTTCATATGAATAATGTAACTGTAATGTTGTAATATTTATTTTATTAAATATGTTGCACAATACAGAAAAATTTATAGATAAATAGAGAGATAGATAGATAGATAGATAGATAGGTAGATAGATATATAGATAGATAGATAGATAGATAGATAGCTAGATAGATAAATAGATAGATAGATAGATAGATAGATAGATAGATAGATAGATAGATAGATAGATAGATAGATAGATAGATAGATAGATAGATAGATAGATAGATAGATAGATAAAAGTGTTCTTTTATCTCCTATACTGTGATTGTGATCAAATTATAGGACCGGCTGAAGATGCTTAACAACTATAACAATTAAATTACATTCTACAAATTCATACATAGGCCTAGGATTATAATTATACTAAAAAAATAACGAAAATTATTTACATATTTATCTATATTCCACTCTCAAACAAAACCCTCACTAATTCCTACCTCTTATTCTCAGCCTTTCTTTCCTTCACTATATATATATATATATATATATATATATATATATATATATATCCGCTCGAAACGTCTACCTCCCTGCTTCCATCTCCTAGCGCCTATTAATAATAATACTGTATTGTTTCCTGTGGTTGTTGTTTTTTGTTTCCCTTTTGGACTCAACATTATATATATATATATATATATATATATATAATATATATATATATCTATATATATATATATATATATATCATACATATATATCTATCTATATATATCTATATATATATATCATCTGTCATACATATCCATACATATATATATATATATCTATATATATATATCTATATGCTATCGATACATATATATATATATCATCTCTAGGGACACGAATACCATACATATATATATACATATATATATCTATATATATATACATACATACATACATATATACATATATATAATACATACATACATATACATATATATATATACATACTATATATATCATACATACATACATATCTATATATATAGATATATATCTATATTCTGTCTACATGAATACACAAGTACGCAACACAAAGCCCAAACACATAAAGGCTTATATTTCATACATACATTTTACACACATACATACACATAACACATATACATCTACATACTCTTATAACTATACATACATCCATACATAATACATACAACATACATCATCATACATACATTCATACTACATACATACATACATACATACATACTCCATTCATACATACATACATACATACTTCACTACATACATACATACATACATACATACATACATACATACATACATTCATACTACATACAATACATACATACACACGAACATACATATATATACATACATACATACATACATACATTCATACATACATACATTCATACATACATACATACATACATACATACATACATACATACATACATACATACATACATACATACATACATACATACATACATACATACATACATACATACATATATATATATAAGATATTTCATACCGAATAGAAGCAAAAATATGGAAAAAATACGCACTAAATACTTTATTTAAATGTTTACAAATTAATTGAAATATATAGAAATTTCCTTTGTCGCACAATAAGTTCTTCGAAACATAATAAACAGCAAACGGAAACATTCATTTACGCATATCTATCATGTTATTTAAACTAATCAACTAAATACTCCATGTCATTACAGAATTCTTTATATACGTCTATATAAATTATATAACGATCGCCGCATATACATAACGTATATAGTGCATACGTGCGCAAACATATATCACATATATATATATATATATATGCATGCATATGCTTGAATGTAATACACTCACACACACACAAGCAGATATATATATATATATATATATATATATATATATATACATGTATGTGTGTAGATGTTCGAAGACAAAGGTAGCAAAGCTCCACTCAATGAGTCTAATTTTCTAATAGATATGATTGAGAATTAAAGAATATAAAAAAAAAAACGAACGCTCAAGCACAATCCACACACATCATCATTTAAACAACCATTTAATCTCGAGTAATTGCAATTACCGTTCTGGCTTCAACATTTTTCTTGTATTCATTACGTTTTCCTTCAACGCTCTCTTTTTCAATCGATAATTTAACAATTACCGTGTGGTGGAATTGATATAACTATATATATATACATATATATATTATAATATATATATATATTATATATATATTATATATATATATATAATATATATATATATATATATATATATACACATATATAATTCATACATATATATATATGATAGATATATATATATATATATATATATTATATTACATATATATATATACATACATATATATAATATATATATATATATATATATATATATATATATATATATATGTATATATCAAAGTTTGCATATATAAATATATATTTATGTTCATGTTCAGATGTATATACGTATTATTATGTATCTATAGGTGTGTGTGTGTGTGTGTCTGGCCATAAACGTATTTGGAGATTAAATGCAATGAAATATTACATAATATTATATAGCATATTTTCAGACATCGCAATATTCTGATTTTTTTTCTTTTAGAATTATAATTAAGCAACTTGAACGGAAATCCTATACACCTATTCACACACACACACACACACACACACACACACACGCACACATACACACAACGCACATACAGAAACATATATGCACACACACACATATCATATATATATATCATGAGTATGTGTGAGTATTTGTTTGTGTGTCTGTGTTTGCATATATGTATTAATGTAGATATTATAATAAAATTCTTACTTAAATGTAATTAGTTAATGGAAATGAAATTTTATAACGTTCCACCAGAATAAAGTAAGGAGCTGCGACAATAGCTTGATACGTACCACCATATATATACATTTGTACACTAGTACATACATGCATATCTATACAAATATTCATACATACATATAAAAATATCTATCTATCTATCTATCTATCTATCTATCTATATATATATATATATATATATGTGTAGTTATATAATTAATATATATGTGTGTTGTGTGTGTGTGTGTGTGTGTATGTCGTGTACCGCGACATCCTTTGTGTTCTGTTGTTGATTTCATTTGATGCATATATATATTATATCTATATGACTACGCCAAGGCATGTGTATATAAATATTTGCAAAATACTGCAAATAAATATATAATCGCATACGATGTAACAATGTATATACGTATGTTTACGCACGTTGCCAACCCCAACGATACTTACTTCCCCAGTACAATGATATAAGAACCAAATTTCAATGGGCTGAAAACTTTTCTCGGATGCCATTCTGTTCAATACCAATAAACACACACGTACACACACAAACACCTACAAACACACGCACACATACACACACACACACACATAAACACACACACACATGTACACATACACACACATACAAACACACAAACATGCACGCACACACTCACGTATATATGTCTATATTTGTTAGTATACAACTCTTTGTACGCTCACAGAGAAACTGTGTGTGTATATGTGTGAGCATTAGTGTGTGTGTATAAACGTGTGTCTGTGTTTTCTGATATACATGTTCTATACTTTCTACGCATTATTAATCCAATCTCCTGTAATTCATTATTTTAATGAAGGTAACTTAAGTCTGATCAGAAGCCAATGGATTACCCCGCATTTTGATAATTACTGCTTACGAAGTTCTGCTAGCTATGATACTATGTCACCTGGGTTTAATCTACTTCATTCCCCAACTTTGAATTCGATTCGCATACAAATCAATCCCTGCTAATAATCATAAACTATAAAACAACTTTTCGAGCTTATCGAACATTGATACGGGAAAAATGTACAACCTTCTACGGGAATAAACCATTATTGGGTCTGATATTTTTTTTTATATACATCCTACGGACTGCTCGCGTTTTACTGTTTTCCTACACCTTGATCGTGGCTCTTCGCAGAAGTGGCTGTGTGGTAAGTAGCTTGCTTGCCAATCACATGGTTCCATGTTCAGTTCAACTGCGTGGCACCTTGGGCAAGTGTCTTCTACAATAGCCTCAGGTCGACAAAATCCTTGTAAGTGGATTTGGTAGACGGAAACTGAAAGAAGCCCTGTATATATACAATATATATATATATATATTATAGTGTGTGTGTATGTATATATATATACGTATGTATGTATATATATATATTATATATATATAATGTATATTAATATATATTATATATATATATATAATATATATATATATATATAAATATGTGTGTGTGTGTATGTTTGTGTGTCTATTTTATCCCCCAACATCGCTTGACAATCTATGGTGGTGTGTTTACGTCCCTGTCACTTAGCAGTTCGGGAAAGAGACCGATAGAATAAGTACTAGCTTACAAAGAATAAGTCTTGGTGTCGATTTACTCGACTACAGGCTGTGCTCCAGCATGACCTCAGTCAAATGATCGAAACAGTTAAAAGAATAAAAGAATAAAAGAATATATATATATATATATATATATATATATATTTAGAGAGGGGGGAGAGAGATAAATAGACAGATAGACAAACAGACATATAGATAGAAATGAATATCCTTCATGGAATAAATTTTTATCTAATTAACTAATAATCGTGTTTATCCATATTCAATTTTTTTTCCTTTATATAATATTCATCATAGATCTCTCTACGCCTGTTAGTGTGTTTATTACAGATGCACCTTTATCCATGTCGGTAACTCAAATCCATCCATCTACAAAATGGAGAATATTCCTACCATTCATGTAATACTTTTCTGCAAATCTAATGACGTATTCTCCATCATTTCCGTAGATTTATCAATTATTTCACTTCATTGATCTTATTCGAGTTATTTCCCTTGTATATTGTTTCTAGAATTTAATCCCTGGCAGATGTAGCTGTGTTGGCTAATTTCAATGGCTAATCAATTGCAGTTTTTCACCTCATTATGATTCTTACTTGAGACCTGTCATATAATAAAAGATCTGCATCTCTGAAAATATGTGCAAGTTACCCTGCTATTCACATTGTTAAGATATGTACAATGATAGTATAGACTGATCAGAAGTGTTAGTCACAGTCGAAGGAATATATAAATCTGTTTTGTATCGCATAGGAAATCTTAAAGAGCAATTGTGTTATAACGGTGGCAGTTTTCATTGCATATAGACTATATATGAGCGAGGACATACGCTTTCCCCACAATATTTAAGCAACTGAATACCGAGACATGTTGTTTATAAACATAGACATAGGAAAGCAGAACGTCTTTTGTTTCTGTTGTGTGGACGCCCTAAGACGATGAAGCAGGCTAGCCCAGTGCGTAGATATAGAGAGAGAAGTCTAGACTCAGGATTGAGTAGAGGTCATCCGAACGTGCGATATAACTGTGGCGACGAGGATTTCGTAGCTCACACAGTCACTGTGTAGTATTGCGATATAACAGTATTATATATAACAGTATTGTGAAAGGTAGGAGAGTCCAGTTTGCTGGACATTGTTGTAAAGCTGAATACGAGGCAAGTTCTACTCTTCTCCTCTGGAAGCCATCTACTCGCAATACCGGAGGGCGCACACTTTCCTACCCTGATGTAATCTCCAGGGATACAGGCATCCAGCAACAGGACCTCCGTAATGCTATGATGGACCGTGAAGTCTGGCGTAGCATGGTAAATTCCATTGTCTCGACCACGGTCGAACAATGATGATGATTATATATATATATTATGATATAAGTATATATGTTGCCAGTCGTGCAGCACAATGAGATTAGTTATTGCATATTACGTTATAATTCTTGTTTATCATAGATGGGCATATATATGACATTTGTAATCTTTATAATTTTGGGGTTCATATATAGTATACTATCATAGCATATAGTAGGAGTAAATAAACTTAAGTATTATATGAAAAGAAGCAGGAAACACTCCCTGACACGTGACATAAAACGTAATTCTGTTTATCGAGCAATATTTCAAGTGGAGGGCTGCGTATATTTTGAGCCACAATAGAGTACATCAACTGGTGTTTCCCGTCTTTAATGTTAAGTCACAATAATAGTCGGTTCACCACTAACAAAATTATATTCTTGATAACTGGTTTAAATATGTTCAAACTCTGTTTTATGATTCCACTTCACAGTGGGAAATTATGATAATTCAATTAAAAAACATGCTTTGAAATATGATTACAGAATCTCAATTCTCTGACGTGCTTTTGTTGCTGGTAATTAGTATGGAATTTTATAAGTAAAAAAAGGAAAATATTATTACTTTTAATAAAAATTCTTTCATAGTAATATATAGAATATGAGGTAATTTGATATTCATCATTTTCAAATGCAAAATACAGGAATTATTGTATGTATTTGAACCACAGAGCGTTTAACCCTACTCGTGAGACCCGTTTGGTAAAAGTACTCTAGTATATTTTAGGTCCGCTACACAAATATATGATATTTTACATGCACTTTGATGTTTAACATAATAAATAAATGAGAGAAATTTCATGAATATTATATCATTTAATCGTTTATTTTTCCAAATATTATATCATTGATATGGGGCCCACGCCGAAAAGCTAAATTGTTCAGATTGACACGTGTTTACTATGATGAAACGTTTGTCATTCACGCTGTCAAAATGTTTTCAAAATTATCGCCTACCAATTAGTTTGTTTTTGTGTTCTATTTAATGATTTTAATTTATTTATTTTTCCATATTACACTTCATCATGAAGTTTTACGATAAGTTAATTGAAGATAAAAAAAGAAATAATCTAAAAACCCGCTTCGTGTTTTTCCTCAATCAGGTCATATACAACAGTGTCCCGCATATGCTAAATTAACGTATGTGCAGAGATGCCTGGGGTCAGTACAAGGAGGAGAGGATGTCATAGTTGTCTCATCACGCTTGGCCCGTTGTGATCATGACACTCTCTACGGAATGGGCGGGGTCCTCCTTTGGCGAGCATGACACTGACGGGTAAAAGGCGGACCCTCCCCTGGCATTCATGACAACACTTCAACTCATCATAGAAAAATAATTCATTGCTTTAAATGACGTAATGTTTGTTTAACATTGATCTCGTGAAAATTAGACAGTAAAAAAAAGAAACTTCCATACAAAAAATGCTATTTCAATCTGATGAAAATCAGCGGGAGAAGGTTGCGAAAACAAAAATAAATATCTTAAAATCCAAAAGAAAATACACGTATTTAATCATCAGTTAGCCACAGAAAAAGTTTGGAAAATATGACGAGAAGAAATTTTGTAATATCAGTCGAACTTTTTATCACTTGACTCCGGAAATGTAGGAAGATAATTTAACAAGGAACATTGAGAGCAGCAAGGTAAAGCAGTGCAAAAAGTTATTATAACAGGGGCGCAGTTAAGACAACTTAGTAAAGTAATTGAAACAACATATATAAATACATTTGTTTAATAGAATGTTGTAATATTATTTGTTTATCTGGAAATATTAAAACAAATACTTAAAGTGCAATAAGTAATTTGCAGATGTATGCCACATATTAGCAGCAATGTGTATGAATACACTGACTGCTAGCAGCAATAACGTTTTAAGGACCTTCTCTCTATAGACCCACATTAAATCGAAATAGGGGTCAACAAATAGCTCGTGCATACCAGGTACGTTAAACGGAAAAATTATCGGGAAGTCTTTTATATAGAACCATCAGATTTTACAATATATTTCTATAAAATTGTATATTACAAAAGAATAAATACATTGATATATATATTATACTTATTCTATTTCAGAAAATCTTAGTTCCTTAGGCAGTACATGATGTAAACCGGAACATATATACCGGGTATTTAATAAAAATATATACAAAAGAGAGATTGTTGAAAAGATATACTTGAATGAAATTATAAATCTATATTAAGTATGTATATATGGATATATCATTAGGTTTTTGTGCACTTGTACGTGTGTGTGTGTGTGAGGATATTGAAGATATGTAAATTTATACATACACATTTTCCACAGCAATTCATACACAAACAAATGTATGCTTTCTAACGATACCCCTCCCTGTGTTTCACTGTCTATCCATCTGTCTATCTAGTTCTCTATTTATCATATGTAAATATGTTTATATATATATATATATATATATATATGTGTGTGTGTGTGTGTGTACACATAGACACGTATATATACATATATATACATACAAGCATACATATATATACATACATGCATACATACATACGTACATACATATATATATATATATATATAAATATATAATTTATTCGTGCATACATTTGTTATGTTTGCTTTTATGAGTGCTTGAATGGTTGAGTATACGTTCATGTAGGTCTCTTTATGTGTATCTGCGCGAATATATGTGTCAACTTAAATAATGGAAATATTACTTACATAATGTCAAAATTAATTTCATTACATAGGGTGTTTAGTGCCCGAACACCTCGAATAATAGGCCCACTGCGAAACAGTTTACCTGTGTTAAAGAACAATTTAGATATATATTTAAGTATTCTGTTACGTTTGTATGCATACGTTTTGCCTCTGATCACTCTCGTTATACACCCGCAATCATTATCTAGCGGGAAACAATAACAATATGTTATGTACACATATTAATGTCTAGATTGCAGATTGCTCATTCGAACTCCTGTTTGTATATCTGTGTTTATATGTCTGTTTGTGTGTATGAGTGTGCGTGACAATGTGTGTGCGTTTTTTAGTGTTTTAGTGTCGCTGTGTGTGTCTTCGTGTTTGTTTTTGTGCGTGTAATAATTGTAAATCCGGATCTCAAACAGCTCCAACATTGTGTGACTAAACATAACTAAACAAACATATTTGGCGCCTATTGCAGATATATAAGTTACACAGAGCATTTGTATTTACCTCAGCACACACGGAAGGTGACCAGATATCATAATATTTGAAATGAGTCATTTATTTTAAAGCTCCTCGTTTTTTTCTGTCTAAACATGTAAACAATATCAGCATGGAAGATTACATTTTAACAAAGGAAATAGAAAATAAAGTCGAGGCGTTATTTGTTCTAGCTAGTAAAATATTATTTGGAAATGAGCATCTTTTTGAACGTGGCCCAGCATCGTGTTTTCAACGTTGAAACCCATGCTGAAGCTTTTGAAGACATGGATATATTATCAAGTGTTAACGCGGTCCTTTTGGCAAAACCCATGCAGCCCGAAAGCGCTGCATCCTGAAAGACGATCTCATTGTGTCGAAAAGGGCCAGCATCAAAACTCTGGTATGGCGGCTGTTTAGTATCAGTTGTGCGCTCTGATACCATATGTCAGCATAATCTGGAGTCTTTTCTTCTCTATAACTTGGAGAACCGTGTCAACAGGTGTTCTAAATATTATGACATATCTACAATCTTCCCGCAATGCAGGCAGCCAGACTGCAAACTTTTGTCTGATAGTCAACCTTTCGAGTATCTCGTTTGGCTCACGTATTAAATAAGTTAGTAGGTTATTACAGTGAAGCTCCGAAATGTTGCTATGTCGTACTCCAGTGAGCTATCAGACTGGGTCTTATAAATCAGCTAAAAGTTCAAATCTTCCATAAACACAGGGGCAGGAACTTCCCAACAACCATAATACTCGAACAGGTGGCCATAAAATAACTGAATATTAAAGAAGTTCTTAAGGCCTTCTATTATGCCATGTTTCCCCCCACAAATGAATCTAATACTGAACAAGCCTACCTAAATATTATGTTATTGTTTTTATGTATTGCGTCTTTCCGTTGTGCATTGTTATGTTCTCAGCCGATATTATCGAAAGGCAAAATGTGCGTCTATATATTGTGTCGTTAATTTGATTGGCAGCGTTGGTGCGCTCATGTGTTCAAACGATGCTCTGGTTTTTGTGTCCGCCTTTATTCCGATGCTGAAGCTAATAGTAAAAGGTCGCTGTCTTTGTACTTTTGTGAGCATACGCAGTATTTCTCTAAGTGTATGATGATTATATTTGTTTTCGGTGCCTTTCAATATTCCTCCCAGTATTTGCTTCCGTATTACGGAATCGAGTTGGCAGAAAAGTTAGCACGCCGGGCGAAATGCTTTGCGGTATTTCGTCTGCCGTTACATTCTGAGTTCAAATTCCGCCGAGGTCGACTTTGCCTGTCATCCTTTCGGGGTCGATAAATTAAGTACCAGTTACGCACTGGAGTCGATATAATCGACTTATTCCGTTTGTCTCTCCTTGTTTGTCCTCTGTGTTTAGCCCCTTGTGGGTAGTAAAGAAATAGGTATTTTGTCTGCCGTCACGTTCTGAGTTCAAATTCCACCGAGGTCGACTTTGCCTTTCATCATTTCGGGGTCGATAAATTAAGTACCAGTTACGTACTTGGATCGTTGTAATCGACTTAATACTTTTGTCTGTCCTTGTTTGTCCCCTCTATGTTTAGCCCCTTGTGGGCAATAAAGAAATAAGAAACGTTAGTACGCCGGTCGAAATGCTTAGCGGTATTTCGTCTGCCGTTACGTTCTGAGTTCAAATTCCACTGAGGTCTACTTTGCCTTTCATCCTTTCAGGTTCGTTAAATTAAGTACCAGTTACGCAATGCGATCGATGTAATCGACTTAATGTCCTTGTTTGTCCTCTCTATATTGAGCCCCTTCTGGGCAGTAAAGAAATAAGAATCGGTAAGCAGGTCGAGCAAAATGTATAGCGGCATTTCATCGGTCATTTCAAGCTGCATTCAAATTATATTAAGGTCAACCTTGACCTTCATCATTTTCTGAGTCAATAAAGTAAGTACCAGTTGAGCACTGAGGTCAAACTTTGAAACTTATATCTGCTTTTGTGACGGGTAACTGGACCACAGCATTCATACAATCACACACAAAAGCACACACGCACACCCTCAATCACACACATGCACGCACGAACGCGCACCGCCACACATATTTATATATATTACATAGAAATTAATTAGCATTTACATATGTTTCTCTATGAATACAAATACTTACGAATATTTATAATAATTCAGTTATGAATAAAGATTTCATGTATTTTTTGTAGTAACAAGGTTATAATAAATATTTACGCAATTATGGACATCATGAGAAATAATTATGTAAATATTTCTTTTGCTGCTTTGCATATACCTTTCTCCAGGCTTATATTTACGTTAACAGCAATTATTTAAGCTTCCTTATTCTCTTTTAATCTTTTTCTTGTTTCAGTCATTTGACTGTGGCCATGCTGGAGTATCGCCTTTAGTCGAGCAAATCGACCCCAGGACTTATTCTTTGTAAGCCTAGTACTTATTCTATTGATCTCTTTTGCCGAACTGCTAAGTTACGGGGACGTAAACACACCAGCATCGGTTGTCAAGCCATGTTGGGGGGGGTAAAACACAGACATACACACACGCACACGCACACGCACACACACATATATATATACGACGGGCTTCTTTCAGTTACCGTCTACCAAATCTACTCACAAGGCTTTGGTCGGCCCGAGGCTATAGTAGAAGACATTAACCGAAGGTACCACGTAGTGGGACTGAACCCGGAACCATGTGGTTAGTAAGCAAGCTACTTAACGCACTGAAACAAGTAAAGGAGTAAAAGGGTATGCTATTTTTTAATTCAATATCTATCATATATTTTGGACACACACACACACACTCACACAAACACACATACTCATATACACACACACGCATGCACACAGATACACACACACGTTGTCGTAATTGACACCGGGTGTCGTAATGCCAACATCATGACTGTATACTCTAAAGTCTGTAAGACACAATATGGACGACTACAACGGACAGTGCAACCAGTGGCAAGCAAGAAGTGCGGTAGCAGCCGTTCTGACTGCATCTGCACGGCGAGAACTTTCAAACTGAAGGATAATGTGAAGAAATATTCACACGAAGGGACCCGGGCTTTGACGTGAGTGATAGATGGCGGACTCATCACTATGAATGTGCACCTCAGCGAGGACAGATTCTACCACTCATACAAGAGCTGCAAGGAACAAATTCTAACAGAAAAATCAAACGGAACCACTTGATAAAAGAAAAGAAAACTTTCAGCAATGTGAAGTAACTTGTTGAGTCGGAGATGGTCTGAATCTTTTCAGATGAAAAGAACTTTTATCGTGACCCGTTCACAATAACCAGAACAACAGGTGGCTTGGTTAGGAATCATGTGTTATCCTACGTATAGAAAAAACCAAGTCCTCTTTAGGTGTGACTCCAGTGAGGTAGACGTGTTACTGATCCACGTCTTTCAACAGCGCCTCAGGCACAATTCTGGCAAATATGTGAATCTGCTTGAGAATATAATCAACCTCTGGCTAGAGAGGGTTGCTGCATGAAGGCCACGTGCAGTACCAGGATTTGTTCCTTGTTATAGCTGTGGAAAGCGTCAGAATTGCTTGTCGGAGAATTTCTACGACTTCCCCAGCCCCGGTTTCTGGATGCCTAATTCTTCTGTATGTAACCATAGGGATTACTATCAGAAAGAAACCAACAGCTACCTCTATTATCAAAGGCGACCTGGTGGCCAAAATCGAGGAAGCACTCGAAAATTTACTCAGGGATACAGCGAGGACTGTTTGCGCAGATCCCAGAACTCTCTAGTGACGGTGGTGAAACATACGCAAACGACGATGTGGGAGAAATAAAATTGCAGAAAATAGTTTTTGTATCGTTACTGGGTGTTTAATTTTACATCATTAATTTATTCTGAATACTTCTGCAGTATGATTTTTTATAATTAGTTCAGGAGTGGCTTGCTAACCAACCACATGGTCCCGGGTTCAGTCCCATTGCGTGGCAACTTGGGCAAGTGTCTTCTACTATAGCTTCGGGCCAACCAATGCCTTGTGAATGGATTTGGTAGACAGAAACTGAAAGCAGTCCGTCGTATATATGTATATATATA
>NC_043015.1:759980-789980 GCF_006345805.1 Octopus sinensis
ATATATATATATATATATATATATATATATATATATATATGTGTGTGAGTGTGTGTGTGTTGTGTGTGTGGTGTGTGTGTGTACGTATATGCCATGAAACATGAAACATAGACTACGTAGCTCTCACCTCCTACTAGTAGCTGAAGATGCCAACTTTATACGTTAATAACACGTCGTTTCCCAGGTTATTGAAACTAATGAATTTAGGTATGACTTTTAAATCTTTAAGTAAAATGAAACATGGATTATGCAGTTCTAAACAGTTATTAGCTCAGGTACCAAACGTATATGTCAATAACATGTTTTGTACGATATTCTCATTGTTAAAATTGTCTAAAAAGCAGGTAGTTCTTTGTCTTTGCAACCACCTTCTATTGACAATATATGAAACACGTTGAACCTGAAACTACGTAAGTTTAAGAAGAACCACCCTCTGGACGCTCCTCTCCTATTAATAAATACATTTAACAAAAATTCTATCAGATAACATGAGTATAAACAAATGTATTGGAACAAATCCAGAAATCAATCACAGTTTAATTAGCAAGAGATTCTAAATATACAATGTGTTTAGTGTGTCCTGTAATTGGTGTATAATTGAAAAGATTTTGGGGACTTCCAACTCGCGAACACCCTATATATAATTGCCCATGAGAGTAACATGGAGAAGCAAGGTAAACTCCAGCAATCTTGAGAGGCTGGCTTAAAGATTTGTTTATTGACATAGCGAAACTTAATTTCACAGGGAACTGGAACCATTTAAATTCAAAAGGGAGGTCGTAAGGTATTAACGTATCCGTGGAATAAAGAAATCCTCACACTTACAGTTCCCAGTCATAACTGTTACCTCTAGGACATAATTGTTGTCTCTAGGAATGGTGATGCAACGCTTTCGCCACCATTCTGGTACCATTGCACAGGCGCTCCCACAAACATTCACGTATGTATATTATGTATATGAAACGGATCTGTTGACAATTGATCAATTAAATGAAAGAAAAGGCGCCTATTTCCGTATGGATATTTTTTCTTACACGCACAGTTATTTGGTCGTCCATAGAGGGCACAGAGAAATATATTGCTTATATTCTTTTATTCTTTTATTTGTTTCAGTCATTTGATTGCGGCCATGCTGGAGCACCGGCTTTAGTGGAACAAATCGACCCCAAGTCTTATTCTTAGTAAGCTTATTACTTATTCTATCGATCTCTTTTGCTGAAATGCTAATGACGTAAATATATATATATATATGTATACAACAGGCTTCCTTAAATTTCCACTTACCATATCTCACATAGAAGGCTTTGTTTGGCCAGAGGCTATAGTGCAAGAGTGAGTTAACCAAGTTTGCTGCCGAGCAGTGGGACTGAACGCCGATCCTGGTGTGTATGATGCAAAATTAGCTACTATGCAGTGACACTGCGCAAGTGAGGCGGGAAATAGATAGTAAGAGATAGATAGATATATATATATATATAGAGAGAGAGAGTGTGTGTGTGTGTGTGTGTGTGTGTGTATGTGTGTGTGTGTATGTGTGTGTGTGTGTGCGTGTGTGAATGTCTGTGTGTGTGTATATATATATATATAACATGAATTCGCAAGGATATGCATATGCATGTGTACTTACATACATGCTCACACGCATACACACATCTATAGAAAGAGAGGGAATAAGAGAAGGAACATAGATAGATAGATAGATAGGAACTGACGGGCTATGAGACAGGGAGAAGTAGATGAGAGAGGTTGCCTGTTCTGCCTCTACATTCCATCACTCCTGCTTCCCATTTTCGTCCTCATCACTTTCTAGAAACACTTTATTCTATTCAACATTATCTACATACTCCATCATCATTATCTCTCTCGTCCTCGCTCTTTTTCCTCTTCTCTTTCTCTATATCTTTCTGTGGTTCTCTCATTTCTTTACCTCTCTCGACAGCAATTTTCATCGCATCTACATCTGTGTGTTTACTCTATATTCACTTATTTGTTTCAGCCATGCTGGAGCACCGCCTTTAGTCAAACAAATCGATCCCAGGACTTATTCCTTGTAAGCCTAGTACTTATCCTATCGGTCTCTTTTACCAAACCGCAAAAATTACGGGGACGTAAACACACCAGCATCGGTTGTCAAGCGACTGTGTGTGGACAAACAGACACACACACACACACACACACATATATACGACGGGGTTCTTTCTGTTGCCGACTACCAAATCCACTCACACTGATTTGTTTGGCCCCAGTAAATAGT
Organism: Octopus sinensis; assembly: GCF_006345805.1. Lineage (NCBI taxonomy): Eukaryota > Metazoa > Mollusca > Cephalopoda > Octopoda > Octopodidae > Octopus > Octopus sinensis. The sequence continues at coordinate 762,235 of NC_043015.1, forward strand.
AGAAGACACTTGCCCAGGATGTCAGTGGCACTGAACCCGGAAACATGTGGTTGGTAAGCAAGCTACTTAACACACATCCATCCATCTGCCTATATCAATATGTATATCTATATCGATATATATATATATACACATACACACAGACACACAGACACACACACATGTATATGTATATAATTTAGAGAAAAACAACTATAAAACAAATCAATAACGAAAGATGTTATTCACACCATAAAGAAAATATATACTATAGAAAAACCTATCAAAAAATACTATAATTAGTAAATATATTACGTAATAGTTCCTTTTGTTACACGTAACTTCTTAAATCTCTATCTCCATCGTTCTCTGCTTATCTTTCTATCTACCTACCTACCTAATTAACTAACTAACTAACTATCACCTACCTTTCTACCTACCCACCTATCTCTCTCTCTTTCTATCTATCTATCTATGTATCTATGTATCTATATATCTATCTATTTATATACCTCATCTCTTTTTTCCTACCCTTTTCTATCCCTTCTCGCTCATCACCGACACCATTCCTCTGCATAACCGCATTCTCGTCTTCCTTTAGCTTATTGTTCATTTCAGGAAATCGTGTGTAGTCTGAAAAATACCCCCATAGATATTACACGCGTTTTATTGGCTGTCAGCAACAACGTGTGCCTTTGGCTGCAATTTCACGTCGCGTGCAGGTGGCGGAACATTTCGACCGAGAGCTACGTTTTCTTGATGCCATCGTCAAATACAGCTACTAGCGTCAAACTGTTCGCTTGGAAGGAACCGTTTCACGCGCCATTAAGCTGACCTATGAATGACAAGTCAACTGCGGTATGAGCGATCGTGGACTGCATGGAAAGAACGATGAGTGAGTCAAATCTGAAATAATTCCAAACAGATATTAGGTACCGTTCTTCCTTGAATTTACAGCAGCCAAAGCCAGCTAGCATTTTTACACGTTCCTTAATTATCTGCAGGAATCTATCCATTCGCATATGCTAACACATCTATCTATCTATCTATCTATCTATCTATCTATCTATCTATCTATCTATCTATCTATCTATCTATCTATCTATCTATCTATCTATCTATCTATTTATCTATCTATCTATCTATCTATCTATCTATCTATCTATCTATCTATCTATCTATCTATCTATCTATCTACCTAACTATCTATATATCTATCTATCTACCTATCTATCTATATATCTATCAATCTATCTATCTACCTATCTATCTTCCTTCTTTTCTTGCCTCTCTTTCTATATATGTGTGTATGCGTGTGAGCATGTATGTAAGTACATATACGTTTGCATATCCTTACGAATCCATGTTATATATATACACACACGCACACACGCATTTATCACACACATGTATATATACATAAATATATAAATGTGTGTATATAGATATATATATATACATACATGCATATATATTATATACATTCACACACACACATATATATGTATATAAATGTTAATATATATATATATATATATATAATATATATTATATATATATATATATATAAGGGATCTTTTACTCTTATGTGTTTCATTCATTTAATTGCGACAATGCTAGAGCACCACCTTTAGTCAAACAAATCAAGCCCAGGACATACTCTTTGTAAGTCCAGTACTTATTCTCTGGGTCCCTTTTGCTGAACCGCTAAGTTACGGTTACGTAAACACACCTGCATCGGTGGTCTAGTGATAGAGCGGGGAAAAACACAGATTCACTCACACACACACACACACATATATACATATATATATACATATAATATATATATATATATATATATATATATATATAATATATATATATATATATATTATATATGTACACAATGTCTTCTTTCAGTTTCTGTCTACCGAACCCACTAATAAGCCTTTGGTCAGCCCAAGGCCATAGTAGAGTACACTTACCCAAGGTGCCAAGCAGTGTGAGTGAACTCGGAACCATGTGGTTGGTAAGTAAGCTACTTACCTTACAGTCGCTCCTGCGCCTCTATATGTATATGTGTGTGTATTCGTGTGTGCATATGTGTCTGAATATATACATACATGTATATATTCATTGACATATACACATATGCATATATGTTCGTGTGTATGCATCTTGATGAAAAATGCTGAAGATTGTCTCTTAAATGGAACAATATCATATCAAATACTACTTAATGTTTACTTTCAAATTTAAAGACTAACAATGGAGATTGTTAATTATTTAAATCATACACATACTTAAAGTGATATTTGAACCATCATTAATAGTTGGTAGGCACCAACATTTCACAAAATAATATTGCAATAGGTAGAAATCATCCAACGCAATTATGAGACATTTGTGTATCTTTTTAAATTTATTTGATTAAATTTTCATTTAATAATATATTACATCACTATTTAGCACAATATTGAATAACAATCAAAGTTTTAAACAAGTGCTATTGCAAATTTCTGATAAGGGATTGTAACAATAATTTTTTTCTTAATTAGTTTAAAAGATTATATGTGTAAATATCTTGTTGAATATATCCTTTCTGTTTAACATTGCTATAAAATATATCTTCTCTTCAAATAAAAGCGAACACCTGAGGTGGTAACGTTCTGGTTTTGTACAAAAGAATAAATGATAGGGAGAAATGTAGAAGGTATTTCTTACAGTCTAGACACTGCAGTGAAGTTTGTGTATTGTGAAAATAATCGATTTAGTTGATTACGTTATTTTATCCAGTAATTTTTTATCGATCATAAATAGGATGAATGACAAATATTTACATTTTGAAATAAATACCAAAAAAAAAAAAAAACCAGACAAGTTCGAAAAGAAATCAACAGAAAGTTATAACACCTAAATAGTATATAAATATCCATCGATAAAAAATTTAGTCCGATTCATTTGGTCCAAGAATTATGCCGATTTCATTTTATGTGGACATATACATAAATACTAACATACTCACAAATACACGCATGTATATATATACAATACATTCATATATATACATACATACATGCATAATATATATATATTTTAATATATATATATATATATATAATTATATAATATAGATATATATATTGATGTTTGCTTATGTGTATTCAGTTATAATAAAAACTATTTTGCGTCAATCTCTTTAGAGTAACACAAATATTATTCTTATGCAAGAATGTTGTTTGACTGTGGCCATGCTGGAACACCGCCTTTAGTCGAGCAAATCGACCCCAGGAATTATTCTTTGAAAGCCTAGTACTTATTCTATCGGTCTCTTTTATCGAACCACTTAGTTACGGGGACATAAACACACCAGCATCGGTTGTCAAGAGATGTTGGCGGGGACAAACACAGACACAGAAACAAACATACACACACATACAGACACATACACACATATATATAGATATATACCACAGGCTCTTTTCAGTTTGCGTCTACCAAATCCACTCACAAGGCTTTGGTCCGCCCGACGCTATAGTAGAAGACACTTGCCCAAGGTGCCACGCAATGGAACTGAAGCCGGGACCATGTGGTTCGTAAGCAAGCTACTTACCACATTATGAACAAATATATGCATATTTGTGCGTTATAATAGGAAATCTACGAAGGTCTTGTTTTCATGTAAATATATATATGCTTCGGTGTTGATATCTTGTTCTTTTAAAGTGTATATTTTAGCCATCGTTGCATTAATTATTTCAACAACTGCACACATTCACATACTTTAACGTTCATACTTACACACACCCTTCTGATTCACATACAGGATCATGCGTCACTCAACTGTGTATGGGGGACTGCTTTTATGTGAGTATGTGTGTGTGTATGTGTATGTATGTGTGTATGATTGACCGTGCTTACGTTTAAATGTATCTCTGTGTACATTTGCGTAATTGTGTGTGTCAAACGTAGTCTAGCATGTCAAATGCGTTGTTTGTGCTTTAACAACTCTAATCATCTGCGAGCATTGAATACAAAGAGTAAGAACAGAGAGAGAGAGAGAGAGACTGAGAGAGAGAGAGAGAGAGACTGGGTGAGAGAGAGAGAGTGGGAAGAGTGTAGGAGACCAAATTCTGAACGGAATATCAACCGTCTGAATTGTAGCACTCCATTGGCACGCCGACGTTCAACTGTGTTCGTCTCACGAACTCGAAAGCTGCCGGTGTCACGTACAACGGTGCTTTCTCTACCGTGAACGTTGCCGATCGGTTTTTCTTTTTTTTTTTTTTTTAAGTACACTGCGTTCATCATCAACACCATCGTCATCATCATAATAGTTATCTTCATCATTATCATCATCATCGTCTTCATCATCGTTTTCGTTATCATTATAATCATTATCATCATCGTCCTCATTATCATCCTCGTAGTCGTTGTCATCATCATCATCATCATCATCCCCTTCATCAACATCATCATCATCATCATCCACATCATCACCATCACCATCATCATCATCATCATCATCATCATCCACATCATCACCATCATCATCATCATCATCATCATCATCATCATCCACATCATCCACATCATCATCATCATCATCATAATCATCAAAATCATCATCATCAACATTATCATCGAACGTCGTCGTCGTCTCCCTCGTTGTTATTGTTCTCGTCGTCGTCATCTACTTCTTCCCCTCCTCCTCCTCCTCCTCCTCATCTTATCCTCATCAGCTCCGTCACTATCATGATTGTGGTCATGTTAATTATCGTAATCATCAGTAGCAGCACTTGTACCACCACCGACACCATCATAACCACCTCCACTGTTATCAGAGGAAACGTCATCCTCAATATTGCAGTCGTTTTCATCCCCATCATCCTCATCATCCTCATCATCCTCATCATCATCATCATCACGTATAACATTTTCATTATTAAGTCGTTGCTATTCTCATCACCATCCGCAACATCATCATCGATGTAGTAGCTGTTGTTATTCATGACGATGGTGATGATGATGATGATGATGATGATGATGATGATGATGATGATAACTACGATGGTGATGATGATGGTGATGATGATGATGATGATGATGATGGTGGTGGTGGTGGTGGTGATGATGATGATGGTGGTGGTGATGATGATGATGACGATGATGATGACGATGATGATGATGATAACTACGATGGTGATGATGATGGTGATGATGATGATGATGATGATGATGGTGGTGGTCGTAGTGGTGATGATGATGATGATGGTGGTGGTGGTGATGATGATGATGACGATGATGATAACTACGATGGTGATGATGATGATGATGATGGTAGTGATGATGATGACGACGACGACGACGATGATGATGATGATGATGACGACGACGATGATGGTGTTGATGATGATGATGGTAGTGATAATGATGACGACGACGAAGACGATGATGATGATGATGATGACGACGACGATGATGATAATAATGATGACGACGACGATGATGGTGATGATGATGATGACGACGGCGACGACTACGACGACGATGATGATAATGATGATGATGGTGGTGATGAGGAAGAAAACGACTACGACGACGATGAGCATCCTGTTGCTGCCATTTTTTTGTCTCAGTTTTTATATTATCACTTTCTGTTGATTGTTTCCACTGAGGGATATGAAGTGTATATTTTTTTCTGAATTCTCTAGAAGTTTTTTTTTTTTTTTCATTTTGTGTGTTTGATTAATTTTATTATTATTATTATTTCTCCATCCCCTTTCCCGTTTATTTGTTATTCGTGTTCCGTTTGAGATGATTTTAATTAATTTTCTTTACTTTAGTTTATTATTATTATATTATTATTATTATTATTATTATTATTATTATTATTATTATTATTATTATTATCATTATTACTATTATTATTATTATTATTATTATTTTTATTATAATTTTTTTATTATTGCTATTATTATCATCACCATCATCATCATTATCATCATAATCAACATTATTATTATTATTATTATTATTATTATTATTATTATTATTATTATTATTATTATTATTATTATCATAAATTATCGATCATGTTCCATTATTTAACACTGCAGTGTCTTTGTATATGTGCTTCTGATGATGACAATGAGACAATGACGCTTATAAAATGGTGATGTTGATGATGATAATGATGATCATGATCATGATGATGATCATGATGACGATAATGATGACGATGAGGATACTCATCCACTTATTCGTCATCATCATCATCATCATCGTCATCATCGTCATCATAATCAACATCATCATTATCATCGTCATCCTCATCATGGTAATCATCGTCGTCATCATTAAAATTTACGCTTTATTTTCACTGCAACAGTATGTTATGAACCCCGAAAGGATAAAATGTAAAGTTGACCTCGGTTGCATTCAAGATCAGGACATAATGTCTGTTAGTAAACAACTCAAGAAGAAGAAGAAGAAGAAGAAGAAGAAGAAGAAGAAAGAAGGACAAGAAGAAGGAGCAGTAGAAGAAGAAGAAGAAGACGAAGAAGAAGAAGAAGAAGAAGAAGAAGAAGAAGAAGAAGAGAATGAGAAGTAGAAGAAGAAGAAGAAGAAGAAGAAGAAGAAGAAAAAGAAGTAGGAGAAGAAGATGAAGAAGGAGAAGAAGAAGAAGAAGAAGAAGATGAAGAAGAAAGAGAAGTAGAAAAAGAAGAAGGGGTAGAACAAAAGAAGGTGAAGAAGGAGAAGGAGAAGAAGAAAAGAAGAAGAAGAAGAAGAAGAAGAAGAAGTCAAAAGCGAGCAACAATATGTAAGAGAAAATGGAGAATAATAAAAGTGATGAAACATGAAAAAAAGCTAAAATAAATTGAAGATGGGAATGAAAATTGCGTGGAATGATCAATAAATATAGATAGGAACACAGTAAGCAAGGAGAAAGATAGAAAGACAGATTGAAGAAAGAAATAAAGAAAGAAGGAAAGAAGAAAGAACGAAAAGGGAAGGGAAGATAGAAGGAAATATACAAATAGTGCGAAGGAAATAGCTATAAAGTGAGGGGAAAATAAACGGGGAGAAAAAAAATTTCTGCATAAAAAAATCTTTTTAAAGAACAGAGTAGAAAACAACAAATGATGGAAACGTAAGATGTGTAGACTGACATAAAATAATGTAGAAGAATGAAAAGAAAAAGCGAAAACAAACAAAACAAAAAACAGAGAAATGGAAGGTGAATATATCAGCGAAGAAAAAATAAAAATGGAAGGTGAGACGAAGAACGCAAGATCGATGTGACTTAAGCATGGCCGACAGTAAGGAAATATAGGAAATGACGTGAAATGAATGCATTTATGTTTCCTCTAAATACACGCACACATACCCACACGAACATATATAATGCATATGTATAATGTATATATATATATATATATACATCCCAAAATATTTGCATGCCATTATTTATAGCTTTATGTGAGTGCTTCGAGATATTTCAAAGAGAAGTATATATATATATATATATACATCATATTAATACATCATATTATACATAAGTACATATATATATAAATATCTATCTATCTATCTATCGATCTATCTATCTATATATATATATATATATATATATATATAATATATATAATATATATATATATATATATAAACAAGTACATATATATATGTATATATATATATGCATTATACATACTACATATCTGTATATATACATTGTATATATATGTAGATAAATGTGTGTTTACAATATATATATATATACATATATATATATATGTATATATATATATATATTATATATAATATATATTATATATATATAGCATATAAATATATATGTGCGTATATATATATGTGTGTGTGCGTTTATTTTATATTTATATATATGTATTAGATATGTATGTATACATGCACACACACTCACATATGAATGTGTATACACATACACACACACACACACCACACACACACATATATATATATATATATAGTATATATATATATATATATATATATATATCCACACATGCATATACATAAATATGTGTGCTTGTGTATGCGTGAGAATGTATAAACTAAAATACTTGGAGAAAGTAAATATTTAGTAATGCAAACGCAAGCGAAGAATTTTCAACGATTATCCTTTGAATAGGCAACTCCGCCCCCACAACATTTTAGCCGATATTACGACACATGCATCATCACTAACACACCACCAAGAAGAAGAAAAAACAAACATCAACGACGAGAACAATAAAAAAAAACGATAATAAAAACGATAATAATAAGAACAACACAAAAGAAGAAAAAAATATATGAATGAGAAATTAGGAGCGAGAATGTAGATTGTCTAACGGAATGGAAGAAAAGTGGTAAAATATATATATCCGTCTCACATGGATGAACAGATAAGGTAAAAAAAAAGCGTAACTGTTAGGGTGATATTAATCTACTGATAAAGTAGCTGGTTAATAGAATGTCAAGGAAGAGATCATTAATCTGGTCTGTGAGCGTACATTCTAAAATATACTTACTAGTATAGACTAAGGTTAAAGAGAATAAGATACATAATATTGCATTAACAAACAAGTATAAGAGATATGCAAACATCCATGTGTGTATAGATTTACGTATATATATATATATCTGTACACGTATGTACCCTGGCAGGGTGTCGCATCACACATTCTATCTCGGAACTTCAACAAATATATACATATATATGCATAGATATATATACACACGTTCAAGTTTGCAAACATATATTGTTGGATGTAAGGCTTGAACATGTATATATAATTTCGTTATTTTATCGATCTCTATATCTGCATTCAGACAAGTATTTGTAAATAAGTAATTATGTATGTGTGAGTGAGGATTTCTTTCTATCCATCCATCCAGCCATCATCTGTCAATCTATCTATCTATCTATCTATCTATCTATCTATCTATCTATCTATCTATCTATCTATATCTATCTATCTATCTATCTATCTATCATCTATCTCTCTCTCTCTCTATCTATCTATCTGTCTGTCTATCTATCTATCTATCTATCTATCTATCCATCCATCATCTATCTATCTATCTATCTATCTATCTATCTGTCTATCTATTTATCTATCTATCTATCTATCTATCTATCTATCTATCTATCTTATTTTTTATTGCCCACAAGAGGCTAAACATAGAGGGGACAAACAAGGACAGACAAACGGATTAAGTCGATTACATCGACCCCAGTGCGTAACTTGTACTTATTCTCTCTCTCTCTCTATCTATCTATATAAGAAAACACTACAGAACTTCACGCAACGCATGTACATCCCTGGATATGACTAGAGAGATGGGATTCAAGTATACAGGTGAGACAGAAAGAAGTAAGCATTTTATGTAATGAAACCTGTGGAACTCCACCTTAGATACAGAGGTAAAGACTGGAATAGGATACAGAGATTTTGTGACAATACAAACACGATGAACACGTGACACAAGGCGGAAAAATGTCAATGAGTGATGATTCAAGAGTCCACACTCCAAGGGGAACTAGTTCGTAGTTCGTGTGTATATATATATTATATATATATATGAATTACATACATATACGAGCACATGAATATGTAGAATATATACTTACATGCAAACATACACACACCCATATATATATACATATGCATACATATATACGTATAGACATACATACATGCACATACATATACACAAAGGGGTCGGAGTCGCAAACCCTCTTCGGTCACGAATGACCATGGGATTGCTCCTAGAAACTTACCCTCTGAGGCACAAGTCCGGGCAAGGTTATTTATGGAAGACCAGCAGTAGCCCATGTATAGCGGCCTCCCTTCTCCGCCCCACTGATGTTATAAAGGTCGATACAACCTGGCACCTGTGACGTCGCAACTCATTTCTACCGTTGAGTTAACTGGAGCAACGTGAAATAAAGTGTCTTGCTCAAGAACACAACACGCAACCCGGTCCGGAATTCGAGCTCACAACCTCGCGGTCATAAGATCGACGCTCTAACCACTGAGCCAGGCGCCTTCACATATATTCATACATATATACAAACATGTATGTGGCTAACCGATCTCTTGCCTGCCTATTTTATTTATATACAAAAAAAAATATATATTGAAATTTTATAAAAGTTCCTACCGTTAATGGTTATATTTACATGCCGAAATTTACCCGTAATTAATTGTTGCTTGTTTTTTAAAATCTATTAGTTACTCTTATTATATATATATATATAAATATATATAACCACAAAACCTAATCTTTATATACCCGCACAACCTTACCATAAACAGTTGTGATCTTCTGGATGTTATACTATCATGATTACTGCTTGATGCAACCATATTCGAGAATGTAGATCAGAGATTTTTAGCGAGATAATACTCCCGATAATACTTTATATATATGATGAAAGCCTATTCCAAAAGGAGCTAATATCGTTAACTCTTTTCATAGCACCTGGATGCATGCTAGAAAGCCATTCCTTTTAAAATGTTTATATTTAAGTTTCTATTTAATCATGACATCAAACGAATCGAACGTTATTTTATCTCGTTGTTAATTTTGTAATTGTTTCGTGTGATTTTTCTCTTTTTAATTTGATGTAATGACTTGCATTTTTATAATGACTTATAATTCGCTAACCAACTGTTTCATTCAAGGAAAACTCAACATTTACAAAGAAGTCTTTTCGAGCGTGAATTCCACTCAGTGTTTTTGACTAATTAATGGCAAGATTATTGCCAACTGTATTGTTCTTGAGAAAATCTTCGTTGATTTCAACAAATCACATTATCCGTTTACTCGTTGATCCGTTTATCTTAGTGCCATTAAGAGAAAGAGAGTGAAATAAAAGGAGAGAGAGAGAAAATGAGAGAGAAATATAGAGAATTGGCGAGGGAGTAGAGATTGGAAAAGAGGACGGTAAGAGCGGATAAAGTGGAGAATTCCGAGGAAAAAAGAGGAAGAGGGAGTGAAAGAGCTAGAGAGAAGGAGAGAGATAGAAAGAGATATAGAGATGCTAATACTAACCAGCAAAAATCGTTGTAAGCGTTATAGTTAGTTGTGAATTCATTTGTTTCTCCATAGTATTAATATGCGTAGAGAGACACACACATATACACATATGCTTACGTGTAAACATATAAGTATCTATATGACAATGTAAACATATATATGTATGTGTGTGAGTCTGTTTTCTGTCTGTGTATGTTCTTATGTATGCATTTATGTGTGTGTATCTATATGCATATGGACTTATATATATATATATATATATATATATATATATATAAACCAAAGTGTACGTATATATATATATATATATATAATATATATGTGTGTGTGTGTGTGTATGTGTGTGTGTGTGTGTGTGTGTGTGTATAGCAATGTATATATATATAATACAAATCGAAATTTTCTTTCCTCAGTCAACCACCAGATTATCCTCGCAATTTTGGCTGATTATTATTGAGATTGCTCCAATCTGGCCAGCCCCAAGGAAAAACTAAGCTAAGAGCATTAGATTCCTTGGAAGAAAGCAGCGAATGTATATAAAACAAGGTTGAAAAAAACGGACAATTTTACACAAATATAGAAACACTAAAAAATTACAATAAAAATGATAACAGGTCAATCCAACAGGTGTCTTTCGACTAAGGACAAATTGTTCCTGTTGCTCCTCTGTGTTCCTGTTACTATACCAGTTGACTGGGAGATTGAAGTCGCTGAGTTTTGGACTGTTTACTTTCCTTCTTCCGTCTTTCCTTTTTGTGTTTCTTTTTTCACTATTTCAACATTTTTGTGTGAACTTTTCTTCCAAAACATGGCAGAAAAGAAAAACGAGCACTAAGTTGGAGTGGGTGAAAGACTTAGAAGTGGTGTTGAGGACTTATTTAAAGTCGCTCGACAACATCGCCGTTTTCAAAAAGATAGAGATGGAGATGGAGTTGGCTGACTATCTGCCAAATATAAAATTTATTTCCAGGGGTGCCAAGTATGCAATGGTGTGGTTGCTATTTGACACCCCTGAAGAGGCTCACAAATTTTCGAGCCAGCCCTTAGAGGGCCATGAGATCCTGTTTCTCCCCACGTATTGGGGGAAGAAGTTGACAAGAGCTTGGGTCTGCGGGTTGCCACCTGGAATGGAGCCCGAGTGGATAGAAGATACTATCCGTCAGGGCTGGGTTGCAGCGGATCCAAGCTGCTTAATGTAAAAATGTTGCCGGTGGCTGATTGGGTTGGGTCAAAAGCTGTGTTGACCCTGTGAATCCAATCACAGATTTTCTGACAATGGCTGGTAACAGGTATCCGGTGATACTTGAGAGACGTCCTCCCAAGTGTCACCTGTGCCTGGAACCATGCCATAAAAAGAACTGTCCCTACGATCAGAGTAGGGACCTAGAGCAGTTAGTTGAGGAAGAATCACCCACTCCTCGTTTGGAGGGAGATAAGGAGATGGTTGAGGAGGTGGAGGCCTCCTTAAAGAAAAACGCCGGAAAAGGAAGAAGGTGGGTTGCAATAGCTGCCCACCGAGGGATCCTAAGGCTGCGGGAGGGAAGGAAAACGAAAAATAATAAAAAGAAAAATGGGGCATTGACGGCGGTTACGAACAAACTGTCGGCATGTCCCGAAACCCCTCGGTGGGAATTGTGCTACCGACGGTGGAAACTGAAGCCTCTCCCTTGGTGAAGCAGGAATTTGTAATCTTCTGCTACAAGGGAGGGGCAATTGAAGAATTTATGAAAGGGTTTACCCTAGAGGGTCGGAGGGGAAGAGTCCTAGCCTTTATTGAGGACCCTGCATGGCATCCGCACGTGGCTGCGAATGTCGTGTCGGAGACAGATATGCTCAAGGAAATCAACCCCTTCCCGAAGACGCATTCCGCTCCGGGCTGACGCACCCCGACATGGCTCAATCAACGTACTTGAATGACGTGTTGAGCCTGGTCGAGCGCCGGTGGGTCGGAAAAAAGTAAGTAGCTTAGTGCATCTAACTGAAGGGGCATAGGGCCCAGTATGGAAAAATGTAAGAGGCTTAGTGCCTCATTTGTAAGGACCTTTGTGTCCAGTTGAACTATAGTAAGGGTTTTATAACATCAGTTTGTTTTTATAAGAGAAAAAAAACAGAACAAGCTTTTCCGGAAGCAGCGATCGGCGGGGGTCGTCTGCTTCTCTCCTCAATATCATTATTTTTTTCATCTTTCATTTCATTTGTGTGGTTGTCCAGCCCGCATCTGCTTCCATCTATGTAAAGCCTTTATGGTTAATTTGATGAACTAAAGAAGCTTGCTTTCAAGCCACATGGTTCTGGGTTCAGTCTCACTTGGTGACACCTTGGACATTTGTCTTCTATTATAACCTCGGGCCGACTAAAATCTTGTAAGTGGATTTGGTAAACGAAAACTGAAAGAAGCCCGTCGTATATATATATATATATATATATATATATATATATATATATAGTATGTGTGTGTGTGTATGTATATATTTGTCTGTCAGTGTTTGTCCCCCACACCACCATCGCCTGTCAACCGATGCTGGTGCGTTTACATGCTATTAACTTAACGGTTCGGTAAAAGAGACCGATAGAATAAGTACTAGGTTTTCAAAGAATAAGTCATGGGGCCTGTTCGTCCAAAAGCGGTGGGTGCTCCAGCATAGCCGCAGTCAAAATTAGTGAAACAAGTAAAAGAATAAAAGAATTATATATATATATTACGAGAGCGGAAAAGTAAGAGAGAGAGAGAGAGATTTGGAAACAGAATTTGCTAGAAAATGAGATTTGTGAAAATAGTTTCCCCCATCTAATACAGTTCTCTAGAAGAGCTTCAATTTTATATCTGTAAGCTTCCTTTTCTCTATCTTTCATTCTCTCTTTCCCCTTCTCTCTCTCTCTCTCTCTCTCTATCTATCTGTCTTTCTATCTCTCCCCCCTCTCTCTCTCTCTGTACATATCTCAAGCGAACAGGTCCATTTTTGTTTCCACTTTCAACCGATAATTTAGACAGGAAAAATCCACCCAACTCTACTCATAAATCTGCTATCTCTAATTAGCTCTTAATTTTCTTAGCTCTACATTTTCATGTTCTTCTTTCAGTTATTGATTTATTTATTTATTTATCTATTTATTTATTTATTTGTTTGCTTATTTCTAATTTCGTATCGCTGTATATATTCCTGTTTTGCCAAAAAGCATTCAAACGCACGTGAAGAATAGACAGCGTAAAGGAAAGAAGCCGAGGAAGGAGAAGAATCTGTAAGAAGCATGTATCAACAGGTTACACCTGATATTAATGAATATGACGCTTTACGTCTCAAAGTTAATGTCATCATGTTAACAATGGACGAGATGTCATTACACAACAAAGACTCTACTCTAAGCCTAATGAGGATAATTAAATATTGACAAACACGCTTATATTTAACTGACAGCTCACTTTTGCTATCAGCGCTCACACATGTGTACGTACTATGTGCATACTTCCATGCGTTCGCACATGCAAACATGCTGCATATATGCGTGCACGTATGTGCTTGTGTGCATGTGTGCTCTGTGTGTAAAAGTGCTTTTGTTAGAATAACAAAATAAAAACTCGCGACTGTGATAAAGTACGCAATACCCTCATTACAGTAAAATTTTGCATATTTGTTACTATTATCCAAAATGTGCGATTAATTACAGAGGTAGTTTGATTTATTTGAAACAATGCACACACATACATACATACACATATATGTATGTATTTATGTACGTATGTATGTATGTATGTATGTATGTATGTATGTATGTAGTATGTATGTATGTATGTATGTATGTATGTATGTATGTATGTATGTATGTAAGTATGTATGTATGGAGCAATCTCAAGATTAATCAGCCGAAATTGCGAAGATGATCCGGTTCTTGACTGAAGATTGAAGGCTTCGAATGACCCGCCCGTGTTTTTTGTATCGTCTTCTGAATGTTTTGCGTTTTGTCCCATTTTGTATTATATATATATATATATATATATATATATATATATAGCGACGTACGTACCCTTTATTCTCTCTCTCTCTCTCTCTTTCTCTCTCTCTCTTTATATATATATATATTATATATATATATATATATATATATATATAATATATATATATATAATATATATATATATTATATATATATATATATATATATATTATATATATATATATATCTTATCCTCAACTTGCACAATTGCAGAGGCACCAAAGCATGTATATTCTAAATAAAAAGAATGGAATCATGCCCCACTACAGACGAAAATATATTCGTAGCCCCACAAAGTGGTTACGCTGTACAGGATAATACATATATGAGGACTTCCACAGGCACACTTAAAGTAGGCCTTTATCAGAACCCGTGCTCCTATGCTCTCTTGAAAACCATTTTGCATAGACAGAATATTTACATTTGTCGAAACAGTTGCAGTTGCCAAACACGTTCACAAACATTTTCTAATATATCATAGCACAGACTATGAAGAAAATATTAAGAATGTACAATATTTTTAACGAATTATAACGATCAATCAATATTAATAAAGGCTAAAATAATTCATAGGATTAAAACGAATTATAAAGATGTATATAGGCCATCATTTTGTGGACGAAACAATATTCTTAAGTCTTTTCCTAAGGATAGAAGCAAATTGGATACATTTATTAAATTAAATTAAATTAAATCATATAAAATTAGTCATCATATGTTGTTGGTAAAAAGAGCGGGTAAATGTAGCCTAAATATTATCACTTATATGGATTAATTGTATTAAGAGACGCTATGCTACTTAAATATAATCCATGAATTTAATTACTAAGTAATTAAGGTCTATAATGTAGGGTTATATGTAACTAGTTTGCCCTCGGAGGCGACTTTATTGCATCAGCTCAGATTATGGATAGGATACGGGCATTTGATCCATAATTTATCCGACCTCTTAATACAAGTAGACATACACTTTAAGAGTTACACCAATTCAAAGCTGCAGAGACTGGAACGATATATATCGCCAATGCAAGGCTTAGTGTGTGTAGCGATGTTCTACGTTTGTTGAAACTACATGTTTGTACTTTAATTCACAGACCTTCCCGAATGAGCGATTTCGATTTTGATTTATCTTTATTTCTAAAAGTAAAGTATGAGCATGATTAGGTAAACTGTATATTTAATGAGAGAAGTGGATCATACGTAAATGTGTTTGCTAGTTTACAGACAAGAAACTAATTTTCGAACCTAGTATAGCTGTGAATATATATGTATGTATGTATGTATGTATGTATGTATGTATGTATGTATGTATGTATGTATGTATTATGTATGTATGTATGATGTATGTATGAATGTATGTATGAATGTATGTATGTATGTATGTATGTATGTGTATGTATGTATGCATGTATGTATGTATGTATGTATGTATGTACGTGTATGTATGTAAGTGTGTGTGTGCGCGTGTGTATGTGTTTATTTGTGTATGCATTTATGTTCATTTGCGTGTCCATCAATTCTTGCTCCAGGTATTTAATTTGTTCAAATATGTTTCAGCCACTGAACAGCCAGTTCCAGTAGTTGATTATTGCAAAAAGAAAAAAAAAACGAAGAAAGAAAGAAAGAAACAAACAAACAGAAGTGATAACCTGACTCTTTGTGGTAACATTACCGAACATTTAATAACCACAAACACAATTTCCACGCCATCTACAAGTTTAGATCAATAAACCTTCGCAAGGCGAGACAAGAATTGTCATGAAGCTCCTCCCAGCGGAATTAAGTTTTATTAGAGACTCTAAACATTAAAGTGATTGATATGCAATGAAGATTTCCTCATTTAGTTTTATAAGAAAATAAGGCATCTTATTTATTTATCCAATTCAACAGTGGTTAATTCTATACATCTACATTAAAATTCCTACACTTGACAGCTTAAAACTATGTGAAATATTTCTATAAACGATATTAGGTAGTATCTTCGATGATGCTATAGCATGGAAAAACATAGGGAGCCCAAAGAGTGAAGAGGAGTGGCTCTAAAAATGTGCGTATGTACATATGTGGTATTGGTAACCTATAACGAAGCTTAGCCCAAAATGGCGCATTTTGTAATTCATATTTTGCTTTTCATTGTTGTGACAAATACAAAGCGAACTACTGTAAAGAGCTCTCATTTTCATGGACGTAATGGTCTTTATTCTCCATGCAAAAATTCATGACCAAGCGCCAGACAGTTTTAAGATGAGGGCTTCCCATGTATGTTCAGTCACACAAAGACTCACAAACACACAAGAACATACCTTCGTAAATACATACAAACATGTATACATAGATACATACATACATATATACATACATGCATGACTTAACGTGCAACTGGTTATATTGCGTTACATACAAAAAGTAACACTCAATACCACACACAAACACTCACATATATACATGTATGTGTGTGCATATGGATTTGTGTGTGCGTGTGTATTTTTGTGCGTATGTAGTTTGTGTATTTTGCAAGCATACACATACATTAAGAATATATAAATATATATACGTATGGTGTATGAATACGTCCTTACATATGTGTCTGTGCATATATATATATATATAACAAACTGGAATATAAATATATATATAAATATATACATACATACACACGCACACACACACACACACACATATATATATATATATATATATATATATATATATTCATACATATATATTCACACATTTATACATACATACAAATTTACATACATACATGCAAACATACATATGCACATGAGTGTAAGTGCGCGTGTATATATACGTATGTTATGTGTATATAAACGTGTGAATGTTTGTCGTTCTGTATAACTTGTTTATCTTCATCAATTGTGCTAACCTTTTGCGTTATAAGTAGATAATTCCATTTACTCACGCAAGCATACAACTCCTTAAATTGTAGATATCAGTACAATTATTGCTAGGAAGAAACAGATTTTTCGCTATCGTACACGCAAAGACACTCACGTACTGAAATAAATGCACACACAACAACTAGCACACGCAGGCCTGCATAAAAATCACACACACGCATACACACGTATACAGTGATATTTATATTTGTCTATCTGTTTTCATTTGTATCAAATTTTATAAAAAAACTGTTTGAAAATTAAAGCGGCTTTGTCTGACGAATATTTAAATGAATACAAAGTTATTGCTAATCATCTACAGTCATTTATAATCGCAATAACAATGAAAAAAATATTAATAATAACGGACTTACAATAAAGTATAATAAGAATAATATTAATAAT
Organism: Octopus sinensis; assembly: GCF_006345805.1. Lineage (NCBI taxonomy): Eukaryota > Metazoa > Mollusca > Cephalopoda > Octopoda > Octopodidae > Octopus > Octopus sinensis. Next base: position 780,567 of record NC_043015.1, read on the forward strand.
AGTACCAACGATAAACAAAAGAAAAAGAAGAAAATTTAAAATATCCATGATATATTTTTAAAATAAAAAATAAATAATAATAATACAAATAATATTAACCATAATTTTAATTTTTGATAATAATTATAATAAAAAAATAATAATGATAATAATAATCACGGTTATGAAATATAATCGTGATGATCATCATTATAATAACGTGTGTAAATGCTTCTGGCGATTGAATATTAAAGAGCGATTCTCATTCTTAAAGATAACTATGTTTGTTGTTAAGTTTTTAACGTTAGCTATCTTCATTCACGTATTTTTTTCCCTTTTGTTTTTAACTATTATCTTATACTTTCTTTCACAAATTTGCTGATAACCTCCGTGAAAGAATTTCTTTCTTTCTTTCTTTCTGTTATTTGGTCTTTATTTTTACTCTTTCTTTTTTGTTATTTTTTGTTTTTGTTTTTTTGTTGTTTTTTTTGTCACTTATTTTTCGTTCTTGATAATCGACAGAAAGAACTATTCATAGATATCTCCTTGCTCTGTGTGAATCATAATACGATGGGAATTATAATAGAAAATATCGTGTGAGATAACTGTTGATTATAAATTATTTTTGTAAAAACATAAGACAGCTCACACGCTATGAAGACGCACGCGTGCATATACACGAACACAACTACAAGTACACACACACACACACACACACATACACACATATACACACATGCTGATGCGGGCTCACATATATAAATTTGCGCGCAACACGACTTGCAAGAGAGCGCATTCACACACACACACACACGCACACGCACACACACGTGTATTAGAGACGTAATAAACGAATTTATATGTTCATGCATATACCTATATACATACATGCACACATATATACACATATATATTTATACGTTAAACAATATATATGCTAAAGAATATAATATAGGTCAATATATTTAAACTTTCGATTCTGGTTTGAAATATGCGTGTTATATCATTCTGTAATTCTGGTGCGGTTGTGTGTTGTATGATTAAACGCTTACAATGATTACATACAACTTTACGCTAACTTACACATAAAGAAATCGAGCCACAGGTACGCACGTGCACACACATGCACCCCCATACACGTGTGTGTGTTTGTGCGTGTGTGCATAGGCATTTATGTGTGTGTATGTGTTATTTACGTGTGTGCGTGTCCCTGTAAATAGCATGATTAAATCGTCTTATTCGACATGTGTGGAAGAAGCTCACTCATATTAATTCTGTCTTCTACAAACAGTATTTGATTTTCTTAATTAATTTAAATTATGATGTACCTGATGCGTTTAATAAAGCACTTTAAATTAATTATCAGAATCCTTCCAACTAGTACTTACCAGTTCTTTGCCGTATCTATAACATATGATTTGATTTACTTACGCATTTGTCAGAGGGAATTATATATAAGTCGCTTATAGATATACGAATATATAATAGTATCATTCTAAACAAAGGTTTGTGTAATCCTCTATGAGGAAATTCAACCTATTAAGAATCATTTTCGAAAATTCTCACGAAGGATCGTAATGTTAAAAAAAATATTGCAAGTATAAATCTAAATTTTATTTGGTCTGTAAAATAAAGACACAATAATTATAAATTCCGTGGTATATATTAAAGCAAGGCTGACCTAGGGTTCGACAAGACAGGCGGTTCTACAGATGTCCTGAGTCTTACAAAAGAAACCAAAGATGAATCGCTAAAATCTTAGAATTTAACGATCTGGGTTCCTACTAACAATTCATCATTTTCTTATATTCCCTGTGAATGAACGAAAGGACACTATACATAAATATGCATTCTAATTGCTTTTAACTATGTAAACAAAATACGGATGTTTTCAGTTAAAGTTAGCGATGAAATTACGATGCATAGGAATTCTTTTTAAAGCATAAAGGATAAAAATTTGATCTAATTAGATTAGTCCGAATATTCTCGAAAAGTGTTTTAAGGACATCATCAGTAGCAATGCAGCGTCATAAATTATATGATTTTCATTGAAAGCTATACAGATTAGATCATATTCGCGAATATATATATATGTATATAGATAGGTATGTGTGTGTGCATGTGTACGTGTGGCTGTGTGTGTACATTATATATACATATATATATATATATGTGTGTGTGTGTGTGTGTGTGTGTGTGTGGTGTGTGTGTGTGTGTGTGTGTGTGTGTGTGTGCGTGTATGTATGCTTTCAAGGAATCTCATCGCAAATTAAGTGAATTATTGCTTTATGTAACTATTTTCTTCTTTAGAAGCAATACAAAATATAAGACTAAAGCATATTCACAAATACGAAAAAAAGATACGAGAATCAAAGGTTTTATCGCAAATAAACAGACAAAGGTAATCTTTCTCTTATATAAAAGACACTTATTGAAGATTTAATATGAATGTGGCTTGAAAACGCAAAAATGCTTCCAAACATTAAAGAGAAAATCTGAAACACAAGAAACTACTACAAGTTTAGAGAGATAAAGCAGTAAAACAGCTACGTAAAGTGAGTGAATAGGTATGCGAAGGTAAGGAATAAGTGGCACAATCGGAAAGGGAAATTATATACCTTCTAATCACTTCGTATATTCATGAGATAAACTGAGTATTCTAGGATTGGTGGTAATAGTTAGCAATATTTACTTTTATTTGCTACGGTTTTGTTTAAGACAAAGTACATAGAATTCACCACGAATAAGCCCTCATCTTCCGCAAAAGGAAGTTTTAGTATTCATAAATACATGCTTGCTTCTAGATGCGTATACATACATACATACCTGTATACATGCGTACATAATACTTACCTACATACATACATACATGCATGCATACATACATACATACATACATACATACATACATACATACATACATACATACATACATACATACATACATGCATACATACATACATACATACATACATACATACATACATACATAGATACATACATGCATACATACACAAAAGGAATAAGGTTTCCGATTTCAGTTTTTATGTTTATAATATGTAGAACTTTCAGTTTCTGTGATTGTAACGCAGTTTTGTAGATTAAATAGGGAAATTAACCCAGCGCTAATTAAGAATATAATTAATTACCTAAAATCCCTATTTTTACATGAGAATGTATCTTGATCTTTCCTTCTCTCTCTCTCTATTCATCTCCGTTACCCATTTCACTTTTTCTACTCACATATACAGAAACACACTGACCAATATACATACTTAAGCATGTGTATTTGTATAAATCACCGGGTACATATTATATATGCGTTTCTGTATACCAAGGGTCACCAAACTTTTTCGACCATCGACCTGCCCTTTTAGCTACTTCTCCTTCCTCCTCGACCCCTTTTAATCAGTTTCATCCCGCATCGACCCCCTTAGCCACTTCTCCCTCCGCATCGACCACCCTCCTCGTTTAAAATAACTCAATACCCTACCCTACGTACCTTATCTTTAATGCGTACCGGGTACTGATGCTGGCAATTAAAATATCGGCTAAGATATACACATACGACAAATTAACAAGTTATATTGAAAACAACACACTTTTTACATTTAAAACTACGTGTACTTCAATATGGTTGTTCCGTGACAACAGACGTTACTGCCGTTTTTAACCCAAGGAGGTTTTTAACCCCCAAATGTTTATCCTTGCGATCTGCATCCGATATATCGATATATATATATATATTGCAAGCATGGGAGCAAATACCTACCGCAGGAAATTTCTAATCCCTCTGTTATCAACCAGCTTGAGCTAACTCGCCAGAACAAAGATAACTTTCTTTATTGGCTACACAGGGCTGAAATACAGAGGGGACAAATACAAATGTAGACCTTTTCTTTTCGAAGATGGAAAAAGAAAACAGGAAACAAGAAAGGAAACAAATGTTAAATTCCGATCAAAAGGGATCGGAAAAAGAAAAAAATAGCGATCAAAAGGGATCGTGTATCGCAGAAACAATTATTTTTAACAGTAAGAAACAAAATTAGGTTCATCCTACGGAAAAAAAAGCCCACGGAAAAGACCACGGTAACCTCAGTCAGGGAGGATAGTTTCCACCAGAACGAGCAACAATAGTCAAACGCAGTGTGTGAATGGGTGGTGCATATGAGCAACAATGTTTCTTTTTATGCACATATCACCATGATGGAGGGTGGCATTGTGCAGACGAGTGTCCGGATGGATTCAGAGGACATTGAGAATAACGCCAGGGAACTATACTTTCCAATGGAAGATATTTGTTCTCAGCCATTTGCACTACTGTATCTACGAAAATTTCATAGATGTCGAGGGTGCTCAGGAGTTCTACCCCATGAAAATTCCGTCAAGGAAGCAGTTGGCACAAAGAAAAAGACTAAAATAACTGCGACTCGGCTCCTTGGAGAGATTACGGGATATATGTGCAGTCTAGAGTAAGAAGAGGATATTGCTGTTACTGGGATGCAAAAGACTACAGCCATTTAAAATCTTGTGAAAAACTACGGAGTGGAAGTACATATATTTTAGAGGTACCTTGACCTCTAGCAGATGGATTGGCACAATTGCTAGAAACTAAAAGAAAAAAAAAAGGCAGCAATCTCAAACAATCTCATTCCGAAAAGCCAAATAAGAATGGTCGCTGAAAAGGTGATGATACTAATGGTGCTCCATCAAAGCCGCTGACTTTTTGTATAAATGAATAAAAGAATACAAGATTGTTCATAGACAGATAGATAGATAGATAGATAGATAGATAGATAGATAGATAGATAGATAGATAGATAGATAGGTAAATAGATATAATCACACACACACAATCCTATATATACATATATATATATATATATATATATATAAATATATATATACGCACTCTTTCTCTCTCGCACACACGCAGACACAGACACATCCACGCACGAACAAGCCCCTCCCAAATCGGTTTAATTCTGGATTATGTGGCTCTATATTAAACACTTATGATTCTTTGAAATTTTCAACATGGTCTTACATGATTCACATTCGATAAAGATCAATATGTGATTCTAATTATCTATCACTATGCATACAAACGTTCGCGAGTGCACACACACGGACACATACACAACCATGTTTTCATAAGTACACTTGCACTTATATTTCATCTTCCACCCCTCCTCCTCAATGTTTGTTCTCACATCAGTGCATTCTTTTCGTAACCCTTTCCCCAATCACGCCTCCTTTCTTGTTCTATTTTCTTTTCCCCTTACCTATCAAGTGTACGAATCTTTTTCAAGGACCCCTTCTATATGTGCCCGTCTGCAAAATGCAACCCCAATTGTGATTTGGGATTTGATACGATGAAAATATTGTGTTCTCTACCGAATATTTTCTGATTTCCAGTTGATAAATAATGCAGTAAATCCAGCTTTGCTATCTATCTATCTATCTATCTATCTATCTATCTATCTATCTATCTATCTATCTATCTATCTATCTATCTATCTATCTATCTATCTATCTATATATCTATCTATCTATCTATCTATCTATCTATCTATCTATCTATCTATCTATCTATATATATATATATATAATATATATATATATATATATATATATCTGTCTGTCTGTCTATCTATCTATCGATCTATCTATCTATCGATCTATCGAGCACTTTGTAGAGAACACTCTCTCCTTGCGTCAGCTTGTGTATATACAGGGAAAGAGATAGAAGGAGAGAGAGGGGGAGGTGGGGTGAGAGAGAAATAGACAGATGTAAATATAATGATGCATGTATCTTTAAGCCATATACATTAAATATGAATAATCGATCAATATTAGACAAAAAAAGAACAAAAATTTTCGAGTAGATTAAAGTTACATATTTTCAATCTGACGTCGAATATTTCTTTCATGTAAATGATTAATGAGAAATACAGTAATCAAGAGGATTATAGATTAAAGGGAAACGGATACGTCTTCTGACCTGTCAATTTAGCAAAAGCTAATTACCGTGTATACATTAGTACAACCAGTTAGCGTGTTAGTCGAAATGTTTCTGCATTTAACTTGTTAGGTTTAGATATGGCTGTATGGTTAAGAAGCTACCTTCGTAAGCATATGGCTCCGGGTTCGGTGATGCTGCGAGGACCTTTCCGCTAATGTGAACTCGGTTACACACAAGCACACACGCACGCACCACACACACACACACACACCACACACACACACACACACAACACACACACACACACACATACACACACTCACTCACTCTCCCGTATGAATGCGTATATATGTATGGAAGCAAATGTGTATATAGGCACAGACGTGTGTATGTGGAAAGAAGCTTGCTTCATAATCACATGATTCCAGGTTCAGTCCCACTGCGTGGCATGTTGGGCATGTCTACTCTACTATAACCTCGAGCCGACTGAAGCCTTGTGTGTGGAATTGGTAGGCGGAAACTGGACGAATCCCACCGTGGTTACAAACGCACATACACAAATATATTCTATATTCTATCTGTCACCTTATATATATATATATACACTTACATGGAAATATATGCGACCCTGCCCTGTACTGTTTTCTCTCTCTCTCCTTTCGTTTCCGAGTGTTTGTGTGTGTCTGTGTGTGTTGGGGGTGGGGTGAATTTATGATGGGTTCTAATTAACACTACTCTAGTAGATCGACAAGAGACTAATCATAGGACTAAACAGTTTAAGGTGAAGCCACAACATGGGCGCAATCAAATTGAAAGGATTGAATGCTTTTTTTTCATTATTTAAATTTCCACAAGGTAGCGACCTGGCATAACCGTTAGCAAGCTGCTCAAAATACTTAGCGGAATTTCGTACGATTTTAATGATGCCAGTTCAAATTCCGCCAACGTTGACTTTCATTATTTCAAGCTCGGTAAAAAATGTACCAGTTGAGAACTGGGATCAATTTAATGGATTAGGCTCCTTTCCCCCAAAACAGCTGGCCTTGTGTCAAAATTTCAAACCAATATTTTCATTGCGCTCTACTTGTCTACTTCACTGTCTCAAACATAAGATCACTCATCCTGTTATATCCATCGATATGGCCGAATTCTCTGATGGAGTTAATCTACAAAGATTATTATGGATCACCGAGCCACCTGTAACAGTTGTTCAATTTTTAATACCTTTATTCCATCCCTTGGATTTCTACATCATTTGTGCTCTGTGTAATTTGGACCTTTTAAATATGCATACATTAATTTATTTGATATACTTTCTGTCTAACACGCTTATCTCCACTTTTGCTTCTATACCATCTCAAGTATGAATCCTTGAGCAATATAAGTTTATTCTATACGGAGAATATCTCTATCTATATGTCTGTCTATCTATCTATCTATCTATCTATCTCTCTCTCTCTCTATATATATATATATGCATTTCTCTGTATATGCGTTTATTTGAATATGAGGATGAAACATGTCAGATAGTAAAGTAGTTATCATCGCGAGAATGTGATTGTGCGTTCGATTCTCCAACACACCATCTTATTAAGAATATACAGTCAGGCAGAGGTCAATACACAAGTAGATTTTACTTCATGCATATACACAAAGTATATATGCCAGTGTGTGTGTGTTTGTGAGTATGCATTCGTCTATTTGTATATATATATATATATATATATATGCATATATATATGCACACATACACACTCACATCTGCACAGACACACACATACACATATTCACACACACATATATATGACTGTGTTTGTGTCTGTAAGCGCCTCGTTTCCTCTCTTCCTTCATGTTACACTAACACTATATACATATAGATTTACAATTTATCATAGAAGAGGAATTCGAAAAAAATAAATAAATAAAAATTAGAAAATGAACTACTTGTCACAAACGGCACCATATCTTAAACCTCGGCAGATGAAGACGAAAATGTCTTGAGAAAAAAACAAGCTATTATCATGTAAAATTTCAAAGAAAGTACGTCTCTTTGCTTGTCTGTTATTTTTTTTCTGTTTTTAAGAATCTTACGAGAAAAATATTTGAAAAATATTTAAAAATAAAATGACATGTCATTCTGGAAATTGTGAAGAGGGTGGAGATTCGACCAACACCAGACAATTACAGGTCAGGTGTCAATGGTTGCAAAGGTCACGTCATAACAATATCTTTTCTGTAATATTTGGGTGGGATTTCTGTTTTGATGTTTCGTTTTCCATGTTTAAGAAATTTATTCTTTTATTTGTTTCTGTTGTTTTTGTATGTCTTGATTTACGAGTTATCTTTTCTGTGTCAGAAATGACAGATGCCATGCTGATGATAACTAGACATAAATAAATATATAAGATAGAGAAAAAAAAAGATGATGGTGACATATCTTAAATTCGGATATCATCATCAGACTAATGATGATTGATTCTGTGGAATGTAGTCTAACAGAGATCAATAGCAACTGATAGACTGCACTAAATGCATGATGCTATTAACAATGATACTACCAATAACATTATGCTAAAAGATGAGAAACAGCAATATTTATGGTGATTTTGATAATGGTGGTGGTTAAAGATTTATCTGTAACGAGGCTAACGCAAATATAATACGTTGTATAGCATAAAAAACATGGAGTTCAGAAAAGTACAAATGTTATCCAAGTACACAGCATTGTACTAAATACAAAGTGCACAATACAATCACGTTTCTTCACACATATATACATATACACATATACATATACATTTAAAAAGACTTATTCTAAACACATGGTTCCGGGGCCAGTCCCAATGCGCAGTAACTTGGGCAAGTATCTCAGTCAAAAAGTGAGAGTTGATTTGGCAGACGGAAACTGAATGAAACCCATCGTATATATATATGTGTATGTGTGTGTGTATAATCATATATATATATATGTATGAAAGTATGTGTGTTTGTATGTATTTATGTGTGTGTGTGTTTGTTTGTTTCCCCGCCGTTGCTTGACAACAAATGTTAGTGTGTTTACGTTCCCGTAACTTAGTGTATTTATAAAATAGACCGATAGAATTATAGTGAGCTGACAATGAATAGGTCATGGTGTCAATTTGTTCGACTAAAGACGATTCTCCGGCATGGCCGCGATCAAAAGACTGAAACAAGTAAAAGTAACAAAGAATAAAAATATGTTTTTGTATGTGTGTGCATATGTGTGTGCATATGTATGTGCATGTGTGTGTACATGTGTGCGTGCTTGTAACCGTAGAACACGTACCACCTATAAAACAAAGTACTCGAACCCACGAATGCGATGCTAGAGGTCAATGTACCACTTTGCTATCCAACTTACGAAAATAATTTAATAAAGTTTACAGAAACAAGTTCAAAACCATAAGAGAAAATGGAAGGTTATGCCTCGGTGCCGGTCTTTGAGTTGA